>NC_142928.1:48454496-48481996 GCF_046866305.1 Octopus bimaculoides
ACAAGCATACGCACAGTGCGCTGTATATGTATGAGTGTCAGTATGTAAGTGTGCATATGTGTGTTTACATGTATGCATGTATATATATATATATACAGAGACAGAAACAGACAGAAAGACAGTGAGATACAGAGAAAGAGAAAGATAGATCGATAGAGAGATAGATACATACTTACAGAGTAGTATTAAGAATGTGGAGTAACTGTCTGGGCTTTGGGCATACGGATGTCCATTAATTATGAAATTTATCCCGGAGCCTTAACTTCTCTTGAATCATAGTCGTACCTGACAGTTTGGAAGCTTTCTGAAAAAAGAAGATCTCCCCAAAGTATTTAGAGTCCCACTGTATTATCTCAATGCAATATTCAATTGTCTTCATTGCCACAAAATCTCTGAGCATTAGGCTTAGAAGTGTTACCTGTTAAATATTCAGACAACTCAATTTGCGCAAGCCCATGGTGTGTTTGTAGAGAGAAAAAGAGAAGTGAGAGAGAAAGATATATTGAGAACGAGAGAGAGAGTGAGAGAGAGAGCAAAAGAGGGCAGGGAAAGCTAAATAGTTATAGGCACAGTGATTGAGGCAAAAGAATGAGGAAACGAAATTTTGCATCGTAAAATCTTGAAGATTTTGTTACAATTTTACACGTGCAATTTGCAATGGGAATGTAAATACATATATAGATTGATATATATATATATATATATATATATATATATCGGTGTGTATATGTTATTTGTATGGGTACGCACGTACGTAGAAATATATATTACAGAATAAAAACAGACATGTTGATTTTCTATTGACCTAAAATTCCCCTCTAAAATATTCTCTTCGAATCTTGCTGCTTCTATTCATCTATTTCAAGAAATACATTACTTCGAAATATAATAAGCAACATAAGCTGAATATCTGAGTAATTACACCGTTTCAACAGATTAGAAATCTAATAAGTACATTCTAGTTCAACACCGTCCCATTAACTCGGCATACATTTACAACAAAGAGCATGGTCAACACGAAATACCAGAAAAACAAATTTCCTTTGTTAAGGTTATATCTACATATATTCTATAGACATTATAGCCAGCACTGAGCATATCCTATACGAAATGTAACAAAAATCATTGCTCGCAATAATTTCTGTAGAGTATCTCTGGAGATAAATTTAAAATGTGGTGCAAATAGTAGTGCTAACAGTTAAATATATTTATATTATATCATGGCTTCTTCACGAAATACCGTGTCTCTATAATACAAACTACAAAGTCTTAAAAGTTAATAGAGGAAAATACTTACATGCATAAATTGTGCATATTAAAGTAGTCACACATGTAGTAACACTATACCAAAATCAAGACGTAAACAAGTCACGCATGAAAACACATAACATAGTCACGAGCATAGCTAACGTAACAGTAGAAGTTTTGACCGCAACTAAACAAATTTACATATGTGTTGACTTATACGCTCTATGATCCAAAGTTTTGAAGCGAAAATCGCTACATAAATTCGATAAGTAAATACAAATAACTAAGGTGTCATTTCTACTTCAACACTTTGAAATATTCCACAATAATGGAAGGTGACTCATATATTAAAATAAATATCTCGAATAAGACGATAAAAAGTAAACACAATCTTGTCTAGATACGCTGGATACACTCTGAGTGTCAGCTTCAAGATGAAAAATATATATGCATATACATATTTGTGTGAGTGTTTATGTTCCTACGTGTGTATTTGTATTTGTCTACTTATATATTTATGTATGTACACACACAAATGTGTATACAGATACCCATACATATATATATACATACATACATACATACATACATACATACATACATACATGAAACTTGTCCGTTCCTCTGCTCGGGATACAACACTGGACGAACCAAAAAATATTACTGAAGGCAACATTAATATGATTGTCCTCTAAGAGACGATAATACTGCCATTTAACTCCAGCGAGACATCTTCTCTAGCTGGTTTATTCCATGCACTTTTCGCACCCAATATTTATTGCAAGCGGCATATAATTTCTACCATATTAGCTTCAACACTACCAGACTAAGTGGTTTCTTTGCGTATTAGATCTTGTCAGTGGTGGGTACTCGCTGCCAGGCATAGCAGCAGTTTACCTCGATTGCAATATATGGAAAACACAGTGTCATACAATCACTGATTTTGTACCTAGGAAACTAATCCATTATAAAATATCTGTTCGGTATAGAAGTAGTATACGAATCAAAAGGTATTTGTTATAACACTTATATATGGTTGTTCTCTAGGAGAAGGCGATGCTGCCATTTAACGCCAGGAAGACGTTTTTACACAGCATGACTTAGTTTAGAACAACGAAAATTATGACAACATATTTCAAACAATTATCGTTTAAATTGTGTTAACTGTGTGAGTGTATGTCTGAAAGAGATATGCGAAGCTTTCACAATGAAATCACTTTAGTTTTAACGCACTCCATAATTATTAGCAATATTTTTCTTGTTAATTTATGTATTATAAAAATATTGTTCTGCTAAAATTTGATTAATTTTATTTCATTACATATTCCATTCGGACTCCTCTAATAAGCTTATGTTTGTTTCATATCAGCCATTATTTCATCGTTTATATGTCCTTCCTCATATTTTTGTGTTGTTTGGGAACGTACTTTTATCGAATGTTAATAATAGCCAACTGTTATAGCTTTGGTTATCGGTTTCCTTTTTCATTTGTTTAGTTTCTAACCAAAAAAAAAACAAAAAAATGAAGCTATGTAATGCGTGGATTGCTTACAATTTCATCAAAAGTCTATAGTATTTTCAAATTGTTCTGAAGACGATATCCCCTGTAAATGTTCGTTGTTGTTTATTTTTCTAAAATTTACTTTCGATTTCCATTTGCCTATGGCTGTTTTGAAATAAATCGTACCATAGATGTTCACGTGATGCCTGTCAATAAATGAGAGCTACAATGAAAATCATTCTCTACAAACACACACAGACGTACACACAGGAAGGAAGAGATAATAACTTACACTTGTATATATGCATTGGCGCACCATTTAACTACTTCACAAGGATGTCACAATCAACAGAAACTCACATCGAAGTGCGTCGCATACACGCATAAAACACAAATATATGCAAGCAGATATGCTTACACATAGTCGCGCACGCATATGTACATTCACACAACATGTGCACTAGGTTACTCGTAATTAATTGCTTCATTAATAAATTAAACATGAAAAAACTTCAAAAGAATTTTGCAAAATCACTCTGTTCAATACACAGTTTGGTTTATGATTTTGGCTGTAATCGGTGATACATGCCATCAAGAAAATGAAAACCTCTCTTGAATCCCACTAATTCAATGTTGCACCTTTAAAGAGCATGAAGTTATGAAAACTATAAGAGGTTAAATAACCGCATAAAACTCAAATGATAATCGAGAAGAGATTAACGAGTATCGTACATTATTTACAATTGACGGATATTTGTCCTCGTCTTGTTTGTTGATAACACAACGTTGAGGTATTTTTCTATATTATTATTATTATTATTATTATTATTATTATTCAGGCCACTGCCTGGAATCGAACTAGGAATTTTGGGGTCAGTAGCCTTCGCTCTTAAACACTACGCAATATGCCTGTGGACAAATACGTAGTGAATTTTAGGGCATATAAATCTAATATTCTTCCCTCCTTCCTTAATACCGGTTCCGATATTCTGTTCATATCTGCACTTGGTCTGCTTAGGAGGTTTTTATATCCTAGTATATGTGCTGCTTCTTTTAGTTTTCGTATTTTCCAGTGGTGTTCTCTGTCTATTATTTTATCTTCATCTCACAGGGAGAGGTGGGCTCCATTTTTTTCCATACATGATAAGCAATACTCGATTGATCAATATCTTCCCATGTCACAGCTTTGCGACGTTCTGCTACCATTATTTTGAAGGGTGGGTGCATGTTTCGCCTTTGTATAATCTACCACAGCTGCATAGGAAGGAGTACACAGTCTTTGGTCATATTCACTTCTATTGGTGGTTTTACCGAAGGAGATATTTGCGAAGTGTTGTATTAAGTTTGGAATACTGCCCTGATGTCATATGGACCGCATATCATTTATATCTTTTCAGAGGGCCCTTTCATATGAGGTAGACAGACTGTGGACAGTTTATCGTTTTCATCCTCTCTTTTATTCCTTATTGGAGTGGAGTGTATCCTTTTGGGGTAGTTGTTGCTTAATAGATTGTTATTGAGTTTGATCATCTCTTCCTGATGGGTATCACGATCGTTACTTATATTTTTTTGCTCGATGTCTAGGCACTTAGCAACCCCTTCTTTACATTGTATGGATGGTGGGAATTGAATTTGAGGTATCGTCCAGTGAAGGTCGGCTTGTGATATACGGATGTCCTGAATCCATATTTGATGCGTGTTATTAATACGTCCAGGAATGCTAAGTTATTGTCTTTTTCTCTTTCTATTGTGAATTGTATGGATGTGAACTGTATCTAGATTTACCATCTGGTTGCATTCAATTGGTATATCCTTGATCAATTCTGTGAAGTGGGTGGAATTCATCACGTACGATGTTGCTTTTCCTGCCAAAGTCGCTTCCTTGTTGATTATATCCGAAGGGGAGCGGCTCAGTGGATGATATGCTGAACCTCTACAGCTCACCATAGTTCTTAATGGAATACCATCCTTGTGAATGTTAGGAAGACTGTACATGTATGGTACTTTACTGTAATGTTGAGTCAGTTGACTGTACGTCATTGGTGTAAAGTGATCCTTGTTCTTTATCAAGATCTGTGACAATTCCCTCTCTGTTTTCAAAGTATAGTCTTTCTTTATTTTGCTGTAGCTACCATGACTTATAAAACTTACCAATTTGTCCGAGTAGTCAGACTTGTTCATCACCGCTGTAGCATTTCCCTTGTCTGCTGGGATGAGGACGAATATTCGACAATTGTAAATAATGTAAATAACGTACATAATTCCACATCTCTTAAATGTAGAACTGAACGAGTATTCTGTTCCGTACGCGATACTAGTCTCAGTAAAAGCGATCTAATACACAAAACATTAAGAACATCAAATATTATTAACGGAAAAATCACCCGAAATCACCCGAAGATCCATACATCACTCTGATATAGTAGCATTTACAGTGTCGATTGGCAAATTCCTAGCTATCATTGTATTCATTAAAGTTTAATATATTCGAATTACAAAATTGTAAACTGTGGCAAATCAGGTTCACAGTGTACGGTGAATATTTACTTCATTCTGAACAACTCAGTGTATGTTAGCACAACTCAAAACTAGCATACACCACAACGATTGGCGATATCCAACAGCTATATTGGGCAGTAATACTCCTAATCTAGAAATCAATATGTGTCCATAGTTCTTTTAAGAATATGAGGTCTTATTACTCTCCGCCAGTTAAATTCTGGTTTTAAAATGGTACCTCCCTAATATAGCAGTAATTCATGTCTTTAGAGAAAAGTTAATATTCGTCTTACAAGATTTCTTACTTGGTGAAGCATTCATATGTAAATAAGCACTTTATTTTGGTAAGAGGTGACGGACGTTACGGACGAGAAATAGAGTACAGAGTATTCACATATTTTCAGAGGTCTTAATGGCACACAATTGGGCTGCGTTTACGATAATGTAGTATATTTATATGCGTTTATCATACCAAGTCATCGCCACCAGCAATATTTCCATCAAGTTGCTGCAAATATGAAAAAAAGTCCCGTTAACTTAATATGTCGAATGACTCATGCTGATGAAGTTTTAAACACTACGTATGCGGCATAGTGGTCAGCTGGTGGATTTACTTATATTTTCTTTCAACGTATCTACAAAATGCTTTCATCTAGGCAATTTGTTGCTTCCTGTGAATATTGCAAACATAACGCCGATGCCACAGCTTGCTTAGCAATACAATTTTTTTCTTAATTCCATTGAAGTCTGAAACTGGAGATTACCATATATGCATACACATGTAATATATAATTATACTTACATGCATGTGTGTATACGTATATATATATATATATATATATATATATATATATATATATATATATATATATATATATATATATATATATATATATATATATGTATGTATGTATGTATATATATGTATGTAAATGTGTATATATATATATATATATATATATATATATATATATATATATATATATATATATATATATATATATGTGTATATATCTATGAAGAAACGTTGAATTTTTTCATTACGAAATTTTTCGTTATTTTTTCATCATGAGGTTTTTTCACGCTGAATACTTGATAAATTCTTATAAAGAATTTATCCTATATTATATTATATATATATATATATATATATATATATATATATATATATATATATATATATATATATATATATATATATATATATATATATATATATATATATATATGTGTGTGTGTGTGTGTGTGTGTGTGGGTGTGTGTGTGGGTGTGTGTGTGTGTGTGTGTCTGTGTGTGTATGTATAAATATATGTATACTTACATAAGTATGTGTATATATATCTACATGTGTGTGTACATATATATATACAGAGGAGAGAGAGAGAGGGGGGAGAGGGAGAGCGAGAGATGGAGATAATAGATTGGTAAGTATTTCTATACACATACGTATATTTTTGAAACTTTTAAGTGTACCTTTCATAAATTTGAAAAATGTTTTCTCATATGATTTAAATTTAGCAGCAATATCATCCTTATATACTCATCATGTGTTATAGATTTGCATAAAATGAAACTAATTTTCGGCTTCAAATTAGTAAATTGTAAAATTCGATGATTCAGATGTGTGTGAAAGTAGGTATTGTTTCTCCTTTGGAAAGATAGCCAATTTCTAATATTTATAAATATAAGATTATCTAAAACAAAAAGTTTACAGTGAGTATATTATATAATTCTCATTTTTCTGGAGGAAACTGAGTCATATTTTATCGTATAATGTGCAATTTTTTTAGTGGCTCACAGAAAAACATCCTTGAGTTACCAATAAAGAAAATATTCAATTTTGTAATCTGGTAAAATATACAGACAACAATCATATCTGATTCAACTTGAATATTTGTTCCAATTTAGGAATATGAAGATTGAAAGCTTTCTACGAATAACCTATTCTCCCGTACACTCTCCTGGTGAAAAAAAATAGAAGCAGCTGGCATATGGCTGATATGGCACTCTCTTGCACTCCGTTATACTGATAATATAATGTTTCGCGAAGAAACCGCCGAAAGGACTGTGTGAGCAACCTGTCAGTTCGATATGTTATTGCTTACATGTGGCCACTAATTTTAGTTGAATTTCTTTTGTGTGGAAATGGATCCAACCATCGATTCTCATCAAAAAGAAATGAAAGTCAGTTGGAAAGGAAAAAAAAATCAGAAAATATAATTATGTATCTGAATATACTAGCATTTGTTGCGAATATTCAGAAATGCTTTACAACAGTCTGGAAGACACGTGACAAGGAGTGCACGGATTGTAACCAACTCGGCAGATAGGTGGATATAATGTGTGTAATCCTGTTCACGGGTGATATCAAGGACTGATTTAGCAAGCGCATTTGTGATACTTAAATACCTATATATCTATATATCTATCTATCTACCACACACACGCTCTCTCTCTCTCTCTCTCTCTCTCTATATATATATATATATATATATATATATATATATATATATATATATATATATATATATATATAAGAAGGTTTGAAAATGCACTTATTTTTAAAATATTTATTTACTTAACCGGTTTCACTTTTTTAGAAAAAGTTTATCAAAAGTCTTTGAGAATAATAAAAAAATGTTAAAAAACAGTTTGAGTATTAAAATGCATATATACTTTCTTTGATGATAAAATATATTTAAAGTATAAAGCTTTGTATGAACTCTGTAGTGTTACATACTGATTATCACACATTCTCTGATAATAAGATGAAAATGTTAAAAACAGCGTATGAAAATACGTATATGGAAACATACATATACATATTCTTTGATAATCGAATAAAGTTGAGGAGGAACTGACCTGGCTTTTTTCTCTTGTGTATATTGAGGGAATGTTTTGCTGTCTTAAAAGACAGTATGACTGTCTAGCTGGGGTGGGAGGGAAGAAGAGTTAAAAAGGATTTTTTAAATTTTTGGTTGGTCTGTGACTTAGTCTGCCATGGTTCACTGGTTTTTGGGACTGGTTTTGTGCACATCTCTATATGTGTGTGTATATATGTGTGTTTGTGTCCGTGTGTGTGAGTGTGTGTGTGTGTGTGTATGTGTGTGTGTGTGTGCCGTTTTTATTGGTCCCAGAGTTTATTGTGGAATGTGTATATGAGTGTGTGTTTGAGTATTTTTTTGTGTCGGTGGGGATGTTAGGTGTGTGTACGTGAGAGTGTGCGTATATCTCTTTGTCTGAGTATGTATGTGTTGTTTTGATTGTCCTTGTGGTGTGTGTGTGTGAGAGCAACCGTATGTATTGGTGAGGGTGTGTACGTATATGTGCGTGTGTGGCATGTGTATATGAGTATGTGTGTGTTTTATCTACGGTTGGATGGTGTGTGTATGTGTGCGCACGTTTGTGTGAATGTGCATGTGTGTGATTAATATTTGTTAGGGTGTTGTCTGTACGCATGTGTGAATTTTAATGATAACACCTACAAACAGGTATCAGGGACTGCAATGGGTACTAAAGTTGCCCCTACATATGCAAACCTGGTGATGGCCTACTTAGAATTGCAGATCTACGACCAATCCAAAACTAGATATGACCTGTCTTTCCACCAATACCTGTTGAAGAATTGGAAACGTTGCTTGGATGATTGCCTCATCCTATGGTCCCACACACTCGACCAACTCTTTGACTTCAAAACCCTAATTAATAGTGTCAACGACCATATCCAATTTACAATGTAATACAGTCAAGACCAACTTCATTTTCTTGACATTCTCATTATAAAAATAGGTACCAGCATTGAGACTGAGATTCATTAAAAACCGACTGATTCCAAGCAATACCTTCTGTTCACCTCCAATCACCCGAAACATACAAAGACAAACATTCCCTTCAAATTTGCGAGAAGAATTTGCACAATTGTCTTTAAATTATAGAACTCGAAATAAAAGACTCGAAGAACTAAAGGCAATTCTTCTCGAAATAATCCCTAAAAAACCTACTCACGAATGCAAAATTGCCCAACACAAACCCATCACCTACCGTCAAAAAACGTGGTCGTTCCAACTGCAGGACTTGCATCCACCTCATGGAAGGAACAACATACAGATTCCAGTCGGGACACACTTTTGTCATAAAAAATAACTTCACCTGCGCATCAAAAAATTTACTTTATGCCGTAAGGTGTGAAGGGTGCCACAAAGAATACATAGGGCAAACGAGCCTTACTCTCAGAGAAAGGATGACAGTCCACCGCCAACAATTGAGGGATCCCACCACAAGACAGATACCACTCAGTGGGCACTTTGATCTCTGTGCACAAAACAAGTCCCCCAAATTCCTAGTTTTCCCATTATACCAATGCTCAAACAACAACACTGACCAAACACGAATAAATAGGGAAAATAACCTTATTCAAAAATACAGACTACAGCTCAACATACTCTAACATAAGCCCCCCTCCCCAGGTGCACGCCCAAAACAAAGACACACAGATACGCAAAATCGCACACACACCAATACAATGCAAACCTCCGACACGGACACACTTACACGCATATATACACACACACACAATCACAATATCTCCACACTAGAGCACAAACCCACATACATTTCAAGAAAAAACACATGCATATATACACTTACAATACAATTATAGCAACCACAACCAACACCCATACACACATATGTAAACAGGTACATGCTCACACCTACACACCACTCCGGCAACCACAAATCATATTCACACACACATATTTCCATACATATGTACACACACATACAAACACCCTACGCCTGTTCCCCAGTAAAACATGTCACACACACACTCAAAAAAATCACACACAATACAATCCCAACAATCACAACATACAATCACAAGCACACATGCACAGAAGCATGCACACACAATGACACACCTCCCCGACAAATACAAGCCACATTGACGCACTCACACAAACACACCCACACTTATACACACACACACATGTACACATATACACCAGGAAACTACACAAACCATACGCACATACACACATACACACACATACAAACGCATACCCAGTACAAACATACACGGAACACACATGCACACACATACACATCACCTGGATAAACCCAACGTACAAGGACACCTAATAAATACAACACACACATACATGCTCACACACACATGCACCCTCATGCACACACATACAATTGCTCCCTCACACACACACGCACCACAATGACAATTCAAACACAAACATACTTAGAGATACACACAAACTCAAGTACACACACATAAGACCCCCACCAACACACAACACAAATAGACATACGCACACATACAGACATACACATACATATGAACCATCACACACACATACGGTTGCTTACACACACACACACCACAAGGGTATTTAAAACAACACACTCACGTACACACACACTCCCACACTCACACAAAACACTCCCATGCACACACACAGAAGCACACATACATACACACACAGACGCACAGATATGTACACACGCTCACACATACATACGGTTGCTCTCTCACACACACACACACCACAACGACGATTAAAACAACACATACATACTCAGAAAAATAGATATACGCCCACTCTCACGTACACACACCTAACATCCCCACCGACTCAAAAAACACACAAACACAAATACACACGCACTCACAAACGCACTCACGCACACACACGAACAAACATATACACATACACACACATGCGCACACACAACACCCTAACAAATATTAATCACACACATACACACTCACACAAACGTGCACACACATACACACACCGTCCTACCATAGATAAAACACACACATACTCATATACACATGCCACACACGCACACTTACAGACATACACACACATATGAACCATCACACACATACGTTTGCTTACACACACACATGCACACACACATACACACACCACAAGGATATTTAAAACAACACACCCACTCAGAGACAGAGACACACACACACTCCCGCACTCACACAAAACACTCCCGCGCACACACACAGATGCACACATATATACATACACATACGCACACATACGTACACACCCTCACACATACATACGGTTGCTCTCACATACACACACTCCACAAGGACAATCAAAACAACACATACATACTCAGACAAAGAGATATACGCACACTCTCACGTACACACACCTAACATCCCCACCGACACAAAAAATACTCAAACACACACTCATATACACATTCCACAATAAACTCTGGGACCAATAAAAACGGCACACACGCGCGCACACACACACACACACACACACATGGACACAAACACACATATATACACACACACATACAGAAGTGCACAAAACCAGTCCCAAAAACCAGTGAACCATGACAGACTAAGTCACAGACCAACCAAAAATAAAAAAAAATCCTTTTTAACTCTTCTTCCCTCCTACCCCAGCTAGCCAGTCATACTGTCTCTTAAGACAGCAAAACATTCCCTCAATATACACAAGAGAAAAAAGCCAGGTCAGTTCCTCCTCAACTTTATTCGATTATCAAAGAATATGTATATGTATGTTTCCATATATGTATTTTCATACGCTGTTTTTAACATTTTCATCTTATTATCAGAGAATGTGTGATAATCAGTATGTAACACTACAAAGTTCATACAAAGCTTTATACTTTAAATATATTTTATCATCAAAGAATGTATACATGCATTTTAATAATCAAACTGTTTTTTAACATTTTTTTATTATTCTCAAAGACATTTGATAATCTTTTTCTAAAAAAGTGAAACCGGTTAGGTAAATACATATCTTTGAAATAAGTGCATTTTCAAACCTTCTTTCATATATATTTCCACTCGTACGGTACTGCACAACTTTACTTTATTATATATATATATATATATATATATATATATATATATATATATATATATATATATATATATATATATATATATATATATATATATATATATATACATATGAGTGTGTATGTGTGCATATGTGTGGGTCTGTGTGTGTGTGCGCGCGTGATTCACTTTCTTACTACCACATAATTACAATGGAAGCCATTGATTTTCCGCTCCATAAATGTATTAACTACCTCTCACTGTTGTTTCTCAGGGGATGTTTGAACATAACCTGGTACTCACGAGAACAAATTCATTTGATTACAGTGGTATATAACTCTATTCATGTGCCTTCTACACCAATTCTGTTTTATCACTACCTGTTCTTTTCACGCTGGAATTAGCATTATAGGGCATATCTATATACAATGTTTTCCCTAATCCTGAGTATGCAGAATGCATAATCTCGTACCTAGGCAAATTGATACCTGTGAGTTCGTGACGTTATATTTGTGCTTAATCCTTTGAAAGTTCAACACCTCCTGGAAATATATAAGCAGCGAGAATGTTCCATATTCTGACGTTGCCAGGACGTAGCTCAGAATATAAATGTCTGAGAGGGAAAGGGAATGTAAGACCCATCAGGTGTAAGGAAAAGTCATGTATAAGTGGCCCGTGTATCTGGTTGCAATATGAACACGAAGCACGCACCTTCGATGAATAGAACCTATCAGAGAAATGAAGATCAATCCGTCCAGAACTAGTTTGTTAATGATTTAATGTTAATCCGTTGAGTGGCCATCTTCCGCTTGTGATCCAAGGTATCGGTAGGCGTAGCATCGATACCATCTGTATATGCATGTGTGTCTAATTGAGTAAGGGTGTGTATGTTTCAGAGTGATAGACACTTCATTCTGCTTCGATGTATAAGGGAGTTGTACAAACAACTTGCGTAATATTTCAAAAAGATTGAAATATCATGTATTTTACCTGCATAGACACGCGCTTCTTAGCACTCTTCATAAATAGTAGGATGGTACATGTCACAGCTATTGACATGAAACTTCATTATAATAATAAGTTCGTTACAATTAAATGGACATCTAAAATATATCTGTTTACCTAGCTTCACTCAAAATACTACAATCACAACAATACTATCGTAGTGGGAGATACCACTGGTGCATTGCTCTGGGATCTTTGTTTGCAAAGTGCGGCTCACAATTTACACGTAAAAAGTTTGTAGGTTTCGTCTTAACCGAAGGAGTCCTTTTCTAATAAACTTTTTTCTTAGGCGTGTCTTTCGCGAGTCAAAGGACCTGATTCATGTCTTGATATCTAATAATGCTATCAACAATCTGTCGTTCATAATGCAACACTATGTAGGATTATATGTCTGTAACGGGTTTACTAAATGTACTATCAATATATATCAAGAATTAAGTATGTCTATAATATTTACAGAATCAATTACATGTTTCTGTTTACTGAAATCTTATAAAATGTTTCTCCATGTAAAATATCCAAACCATTTTATAGATGATGCCATAGCGAAACAAAAACAATCGAAACCGATTACTGAATTATGAAGGAACTTCCACAAGGAGAAACCCAAATATCTCACACTCGGCAAATCGATACATTTTGATTGTACGTCACGTATAGGTACATTTAATAAACACACACAATATTAGCAGTTGGAAACAACCGCTAACACTTAAATGACAGTTATAACGAACCGAATATACATAGGATGGGGGAAAACAAGCAGGTAGTAAAATATGACGATTCTTTTTTTTTAGAACTTGTGATTTCATTAAACAGGCAATAAAGTGAGTTGGAAAAACAAAATTTCGTAGTTAACGAAGATGTGAATTGCAAAGCAAAAAGCATGTATCTCTTTCACTGCATTATACGACCACATTGGAAGTTGCATTACATGACCACAAAGCCGATGAAGCAGAAGAGAAATAATGGAATGCGTCAGGATTATTAAACAACATAACATGGCCACTCTTGTACATATCATTTTTGTGAAAATTGATATTTCTGTAGAAATTAGAAATTCCCATATAATTCTCTATTTCACTAGAACGAAATAAAAAGAAAAATTACGAATACCGAAACAAAGTACTCTTTATATAATTTAATTCATATTGTAGATATCATATACTGAGAGGTGCTAAGACACGTCTTTTCATCTATCTATCTGTCTATCCATCTATCTATCTATCTATATATCTATCTATCTTTCTATCTATCTATCTATCTATATATATATCTATCATCTATGTATCTATCTATCTATCTATATATATATATATATATATATATATATATATATATATATATATATATATATATATGTATATATATATATATATATATATATATATATATATATATATATATATATATACACATAATTGAAAACAACGGCATCAACAAGAAGGTGTACGGTTGGACATTTATTTTGTAATCGCTAAAAGTGTTTCCACGCAACGTAGTTCTCCAGCACTGCAGGTAATTGATTATGCAGCTGCTTCCCTTCATTATGAAATCTAGTTGTGTTTCCTCTGGCGATATGTAAATACTGTCTCCATAAGTTCGAAATTTCAAACTTACGGATACACTATTTACATATCACCTGAGAAAACAATAGATCCCATAATGAAGGCAAAAATTTGCATAGTCAAGTACCTCACACGTGGGGATGTACGTTGCGTGGAAACCATTGTAGTGATTTCACAATAAACATTCAACTGTACCTCTTCTTCTTGACTCCAAATTTTTCAGTTATATATTCGCACACGACAGGTGCGCAAACGCAAAACTGGAAGTACTTATAATACTACTACTAGATAGCACAGCGTAAATCTGAAGGTGTACGACCTTGATAGTGTCATCTACTACGTCCTTAACATAATATACTAATATGTTTCGAATGTTTATATATATATATGCGCGCGCGCATACGTGTGTGAATTCGTCTTCTATATACAACAATATACACACACGCACATACATTCACTTGCACATACTTTCACATATATATTAAATTTAAATTAGAGATCTATTGTTTTGCCGAGTTTTATTCAAGGTGTCTTTTCTTTATTCATACAAGAGAAGTAAGCAACTCCATATTTTTCCGAGCGAAACAATAGACTTTATTTTCTTTTCTTACTTGTTTTGTTGCTGTACGCACACACACACACACAAACACACGCATATATCTATACATACACACTCACACATACACACACACACACACACACACACACACACACACACACATATATATATATATATATATATATATATATATATATATATATATATATATATATTATATATATATATGTCACCTGTAGTTGTTACTACTGTCTATGTGGCGCTATCATTCGAATTCTTTGAACATCGTATATTATATATGATCTTCGATAGACAGAATATAATATTGAAATGGGACAGTACTTGTGAATAGAATATCAGAAGATTCAAATTCTAAACTTTTTAAATGCTTTGCTACCCTGAATTATGCGCAGTAATTGAATTATACAATTATTTTCTGATACTGAGATCTATGGATTTTTATGCGATTTACGAAAAACGTTTCATAGCTTTGCTCTGAATATTGACTTAACTTTCTGCATTGCATTCCATACTTGCAAATAATATTACGAAGGAAACAGAAAATGGTATAATACATGTTTGTAATATTGCAGAGTGTAATGTAGTACAATAAATTCCTCATTTAAATTGCACCTGCCTTTTCATTTCACACTAGTTTCGAAATTTCTGTCGACGAAAGAGAAACCGAAGTGAAATAGGATGTAAATTGTTACGGCATGAGAATTAATGGAAATAACTTAAAGTTCATTTCTTTTTTTATTGCTTGATTGCGACATATTGAAACGTGCTGTTTCTATGTTTCACAACTCATTGTAGTCAGTCAATGCATGCCGTAGAGGTTGTTTTTCTTTTCTACAATTGGTTACAAATATGTAACAAGTATGCAATAGTCGTACTTCCTACGCTAAATCTTATTCAGTGAGCACAAATCAAGAAAAAGATCACGAGGTTGCGCACTTCAAAGATACCAAGACCAACTCTAAGCAATACTGAAAACCCTAGGAATGGAACCTAAATTGTTTGGAACACAAATCCGAGTCTTACCTAGTGGCAGTGTTTATTTGCTATCTGAACCATAAAAAATGAAGCCACCAGAAGAGAAAAGGAAGCAGTCAAATGACATGGGAGAAAGGCTCCACAGAATCAACCCCTCGTCCGACACCAATATTGCAATGCAGTTAATGCCTGAATTAGTCTAAAGAGTCGTCAACCGTTGCACCATATAGGAAGCTTTCAGCAAAGAGGAAAATATTCTTAGATTCCCAGATAAGGTCACCTAGAACGACGATATAAATATAGGGATGTTGAGCTTGTTATTGTAGTTGGTGATGACGAGGGTTATGATAAAGATGATACTTATGATGATCATACTATAAAAACGTATGTTTAATTTCAGGGAATTAATCACAAACTGAAGGAACAATGAATTTCAGGAATTATAATCTCTGGGCCGCGACGAAGCTGGTACGAAATATATATTGCACGTTCAGAATATATTTTATGGTGATTGCAATGTGTTCGTTCATAATAATGGGGATTACTTCACTAATGTTAATAACAGTGAGTACGGTTCTCATTGAAGCCAAGACATTATTTCGTAAATTCATCTATGGTTGATAATCAGTCTTATTTTCGTATAGATGTAGGACATGAAAAATTATTTCATAACGTACTTAAACCGTATATTTTGCTATTATCTTCCAGCTATCTCCCACTATTCCTGATTCGTTATATCATCGAAGGTCCGCTCGTTTATTTGTGAAAAACCATTGATCCAACGTAATTCAAATGACGCTAATTGATAGATATTACACAATATTTCAGTACTTCAAATTTTTGAGATGATAGAGTATGATGTTTGGGATGTTTGACTGCTATTTCAGATAGGTCAGGTAATTGCGCAGTGATGCTTTATTTGGTTCAAATGTAGATATGAATATTATACGACCGAAAAATGCTACATTATCGGAAGAAATCACAAATCCGTTTCAAAAATTATAGTTCTTTAAATGTACGCAAGCCAGGCGTCAATTGACCTATGGATTTAATATTGATAATCTTTTGCATTATGAAATACAGGAGTGTTATCAACAATCAATTCAATCAAATATCTTCATCAATATTTCTGTCTCTTCCCCAATTCTTCAATTCTTAAGCTATACGAGAAGACAACATTTCTTAAGCAATACTAAAGAAAGCTATTGTAAAATATATTGAGAGAGTCTAACGTTGTAGGTGTAGCCGATATTATTTTATGTGAATCAGTCATCTACGTTGCAGCATAAGTCCACTAAACACATTTCAAAACAAGGGATGACAGAAATGATCTCACAGCTGCTAATATATTTCCTCCTTTTAGTTTTGCAATTCCTTTCTGCAAATCTTTAACAATATATATTGTAGTAATATTTCGAACTAAAATGAAAGAACTACATATAAATAAGATGGAAACCAGATTGATTTGAGTCCAGATAAATGTGCTGGATAATATTTAAATAACATATATCTGATTAAGACAATATCAAAGTGAAAGTAATGAAGATATTGAATTACGACTGTTTCCAGGTGGGTATAAAACATGTTCCCGCATGCAAGCAAAATACTGATAATTATTGAAGCGATTAATTGAAAATATCACATATAAAATGGATATGAAATTAAATATACCCTTAGAATAGGTGCGCAAATATGTTTTATATAGTATAGGTGCAACTCACCTCCATGCCCCGTGCTGTATCAGTAATGTGTTGTGTTGAGGTTCAATGACTACCTGTGGAGTACGATGAAAAATAATATTTTGTGAAAGTTGTAAAAAAGTGTTTTTTATCCATGTTTTTTTTTAGTTCATCGTTTCTGTTATTCTAAATAAAAAATATAGAAACTTATTGTATGGTAATTTTTTTGTTATATGAAATTATCCAATATTAATTGAATTACAACTGCGTTTCAAACATAATGTATCCAAATAATTTGAGACAGGATCTAATATAGAAGTATAAAAATACGGAAATGTGGCACAGTTTATCATATAACTGGACATAATTACACCAACTCCACTCTAGCAGAACTTTATCATTATCATCATCTCTTTTGGCAAACATTTGGATATAAATCGTCTAATATTATTAAGATTTGAATTACCGACTTAAAATTCATAATCCCTGGAACTGTTAATGAGTTCGAAATGTCTTTACATTTTGTCACTCATCGGAAACATACCAGATGTCGTAATAAAAATACCGCACTTCCACTCATAAATTAGATATGTATCTGTTTGTGTGTAAGCGATTATATGTCAGACAGTTTGAGGAAGGAGAGACAAATGGATTGATGTTTGTTTATATATATATATATATACATATATATACTGATAGGTTTCGGCCAATATTGGCCCAGGCTATGTCTAACTGCGTTAGGCAGTTCCTTTCACTACATGTTGGTTGAGGTTCAGCTATCTATTTCTTTCAAGAAAGTTGGTTATCCATGATCTCCCCACCCTATCAAATACCTTGATGATATGAGAGGTGAGCGAGATCGGCGGGTAGTTTTGCCCTTGCAAGGGACTTTTTCCTGTTTTTTTAAAAAAACTGGGACAGCAGACTGAGACAAAAAGGTCTCATGAATATAACCACCATCCAGTGAATTCCTCCACAGATTAACAACAGGAGATGCAAGATGGTATCGAGAGCCTTCCGGACAAAAACAGGGAACCTATCATGGCCCACTGCTGAATTTTGTTTAAATTGGTTTGATTTGGCGGCATCAGGGTGCCAAATATTATGCCGGATATAGTGGGTTGAGGATTAACATCATTAATACAGTCCAGATCGGCTATATCAGGATTGCTAAGAACAGAGCAGTACTCTTCTGTGGAATCTCGCGTATGGTTTTGGCATAATCATAAAGATTGCCAGTTTCATCAATTTGTGGGCGAACAGTGGAGACAGTCACCTTTTCTTTTATAGCAAAAAAGAAAAGCACTTTGGGGTTGAGTTTGATTTTCTCAAGGGCGAATTTTTCCTCAGCTAGATATATATATACATACACACACATATAAATATTAGAAATGATTAAGATTCAGTTGAATTAGGCGCTTAAATTGAGGCACTAAGCCAGTTCGATATAATCCGTGCACTTCGAAGTTAGGTGAATATAAAGCAAATAAGTAACAAGGATGTTCAGGTATCAGTGCATTACGGCCGTTTCAGGCGACGTCATTTAATCGATCAATGAAAACATTACATCAAATTGAAATAAACGCCTCTCCGAGGACGCCGACAACCAAATATATTTCGGACATAAAGGATAAATCATAATTTTGTATTTTTAGCTAAATTTCGCTTCAATTTTCTATTTTTGAGGCAGAATGAATTTAGGAAAGAATGTATACTTAAAGACTACTAAAAGTTAGGGTGACAGAGGAAAATAATTTGTATCGAAAAAGAGGAATGTTGATATATCTGCATTTGTATTTATCTTTATCACATTCATAAGACTTAATGCAACCTGTTTTCTACAACATCTTAGAATTAAAAACATTGGGAACTGAGAGTTAAGTTATTGTTGGTGGTGATAAATTAATTAATGGCAGATACACTGCTAGGCTCTTTTTTACTGGATCCATATATCAAGACTTATCTACGTAAGAGGAGATATCTCAGAGTTGCTAGTAAGGTAATGACAAATAGAGAAGAGGTGATAACTAGGATGAGGAAGGAGAGGGTAGCTATACATATTATATTTATCAAATAAAAGGGGCATAAATTGGGAAGCAAAAGAAATCACAGTGACTCATATATGAGGGTATTAGAGGTAAGGGCAATGAGGTGTATTCAAACTTTGCAAAATTAATATATCAAATCGAAATTTATAGATGGAATTTTTAACCATATAACAGAAGAGAGATAGATGAATCAACCTAAACCTTAAAAGTGGGGTAATTAGGTATATAACAAAAATCTCATACGGCCCTTTCATAGCATATTGCTAAAGTGGCCATGCTAAAACTATTCAACAATTAAGACGTTTTCAGAGAAGTATATATTGAGTCAAAAGCAGAGATTAACAGCTAAAAGACAAAAACATTATCTTATAAATACCAATAAACACTTTATAACTTGAAAAATTAAAATAGAAATAAAATTTAGTTTGCGAATGCAATAAAATGTCTAACGGATAAAAAAGGAGAAACATTTTTTTAAAAATAGAATATAACATTTAGCCAAGGGATGTATAACAACAGCCAATTAAACGATAAAAAAAACAGAGATACTATTGGAAATGGTTTTATAAAATACACAGGGGGCATACAATATACTTAAGGGAGGCGTAGGATCTAGAAATTCAATGCAATTATATATATATATATATATGTATATATATATATATATATATATATATATATATATATATATATATATATATATATATATATATATATATATATATATATATATATATATATATGTGGGGGGGGGGGTGAGTAAAAATAAATACAAAAAAAGGGTTTTGTATGATCGTGTATAGAGGAATATATTATTTTATTTTAAAGAGTTCCAACTCTGTCTGTTTTTTATGTTTTTTATTTATATTCTTGTAAAATCTATGTGGGATATAGAATATGGAATATATAATATATAATATAAAAAAAGATGGATGGTACAATGAAATGAAGTATGACAGACTGTAACAGACTGTTACAGTCTGTCATACCGGCCATGATGAAATACCACAAGGTATAGAAAATACGTATTCGCCTTTATATATTTATATATTTAATCCTTTATATTGAGCACTCAATATTTCATATATTCAATAAGACATTCAATACTTCATTTCATTGTACCATCCATCTTTTTTTTTATATATATATATATATATATATATATATATATATATATATATATATATTATAACTAATGGGGAAGTAAATCATAGAACAAAAGGGGAATTAATGTATTATAAATATAGGAGGTATGCAGATTAAAAAGCATTATTATGTACATCGTTATATAACAGAGTGTGTGTTATGAATAATACAAACGACCCTAAAATATTTGTAGGTACGGGTAATCATTTGTACAAAGGATATTCCAACTTCTAATATAGTATCAATTAGGTTTGCTTATCTTAATACCTAAACATTTCGTAAATTTCCATACAACAGAGTTCATATCCATATCGGCTCTCTTCTTACGGCTCACCCCTGCGTACTATATCCTATTTAAGGCTATATAAATGTAGTTTATCACCATTCCTCTTTCTTGACACCCATTAATTTCCTCTACCATCCTAAGTTGTCGTAGGCTTTAGGTATACCATGTTTCCCTCAATTCATTCTGCCACAAAAATAACCAATTGAAATAAAGTAATTATTTTAGTCTCTTGTAATAATGAAATTTCGCTAAAAAATAATGGCTTATCATTTATGTTGGAAACTTATATGGTCGTATGCTCTGGATAGCGGTTTATTTCAAAATGATTTAATGTAATTGATGTAATGATTGATTAAATGGCGCCGCTCGAAACAATCATTGTTACTTATTCCCTTATTACTTAGTTCCTTCATATATGTGTGTGTTTGCATGTCTAAATGTGTGTGAGTGCGTGTATGTGTGTGTGTGTGTGTGTGCGCGCGTGTGTGTGTGTGTGTACGTGTGTGTATGTGTATGGAGCAAATACAGATTAAATAGATTCAAAATATTTGAGAAGAGGAGTTACATGTCCAACAGCTGCTTCTGAGGCCTCGGAGTTAGTTCATAACTTTGAGAAAATCAGTTCATCAGTAATCTGTAGCAACTAGTTGGATTCATCGGACATTTGAAAATATCGGCGACAACTACATCAGGTTGGTTACATACGAGAAAATATATCAGATAATTACGCAATACCATCTATTTTATTTCTTAATAAATTTTCTCTTTCTCATCCTCTTACTCTGAAATCCACTGTAGCTGGAAGCACCAAACATTCTCAATCGAATTTCCTATATGAATATATATATACACACATATATATATATATATATATATATATATATATATATATATATATATATATATATATATATGTGTGTGTGGGGGGTGTACGAAGAATTCACAAAAAACAAAAGACGAACACAGGTGGTGTAGACAATAAAAAGAAGTATTAGTTTAACGGTAGAGCGGAAATGGCGCGAGACAGGCGTGTCATTGTTGAGTCGGATATGTCGGAGTTGTTCCGTGAACCGGTCAACCAAGCGGCGTCCAGCTTGCACGATGTATAGAGAAGGGCAGAGAGAGAGAGAGAGAGTGAGAGAGATAGAGAGAGAGAGAGGGGGAAGAGAGAGCAGGAGATGCAGCAGACTACATTGGTAGAAGTGCAGGTGAAGGAGTCGATGATGGGTGCCGGTGAGGAGTGCGGTGCTGGAGAGGTAAGGGCAAATGCGGCAGCGTGGTAGGAAGCAGAGGAACGAGCCGTGTTGGCAGGTCGGGTTAGGGAAGAAGTTGTGGACAAAGAGATCACCTAGGTTGTGGGATCGTTTGAATGAGGGGATGGGTCGGATAGGGAAGATTTGCGAAGTGGAGAGGTCGGATTGGAGTCGCTGGAAGGCTCGGAGAATGGGGCATTGGAGAGGTAGAGTGGTGGGGTGGTAGGTGATGGGAAACGAGAGACGAGAGATGGCGTGGCGAGTAATGGGGTGGGGAGACCAAATGCACGGTCCACAGAGCGTGCTCTGGCAAGATCGGTGTGGATGAAATGGCAAGCCATGAGTTGAGACTGAGTCTCAAATTCATGGTCGTCACTGCAGAGCCTGCGTAAAGGGAGGAATCGAGAACAGGGGATGGAAAGCTTGATGACTTTAGGATGGGAGGCTTGTAATTAAGGTAATGGTTGCGGTAAACCTTTAAACATTGTTTCCTAATGTCTTAATGTCTTTGTGTTTAACTTTATTTTTATTGTATTTTTTATTAGTTGATTTAGGTCGTGTGTTGAAGGCATTGTCATACATCCTTACATTAATATTAGAAATTTGTATTTTGCTATCATTCATTAAATTATTGCACTTGTATTTACACATCAGTTTCTCGTTAGCTAGTTTATAGCTTTTGCTTATATAATTGTTAGTAATTAACCTCCTCCTTCTTGCTAATATTCCAATCCACTTTAGTTTTATTTCCACGATATTTATTTTTGTTATTAGAATTACCAACACTGTTATTATCGTTAGTTCGCGAGTCAATTCGCGCTGTATTATTATGTTTATCAATGTTATTCAATTTGAAAATTTTCAATTATTTTCCATGACCCGCTTTTCTAGAACTGAACTGTAATAATCTGTATTTAGTGTAAAAGCTTCGTCATTAGCAGAGGGTTTCAGGATAGAATTTGAAATGTAATCAACTTTGTGATTCATCAAAATAACTTATGGCTATAAAGGATGTAGAATCAAAAAGAAATACGTATTCTATAAGTAACCACTCCCCGCCACCCCAAGCCCATGTGCGAATTTCAGCAGAGTGCTGCTACAGAATTTATCTGAACAAACAAATGAAAAAACACCTCTTATGGGAAAATTTCATGGTTTACTAACACCAAGTCTAATTAAAACCAATAGCGGACGATAATTCCTCATCGTAATATGCCCCGACGCCAATAATGCATAAATCACTGCGTATAAACATGCATCAAAATGCAATTTGTGCGATCGAAACATGTCTCTGACAATTATTGTGAATAAACTGAGTAGAAATAAATATAAAATCTGAATATTCAAATTCTTTATTCTCTTCATTCTTGTTATTGTCAATATTGTACTTTATACCCTAAGTAGCCAAGAAATAAACTGGAACGTAAAAAGCTACAACTTTATTAAGTTCGTTCAGCGTTGCATCTCTTAGGTACATCTGTTTGACAAGAGCCAACAACTCGAAACATCAATGTATGAGAATCGTAATAGATGGTGACAGTGGACGAACTGTGTGTTTTCACGCCTTTTTATTCCATAAAAAGAGATTTAGGCGTTGAAATATGTGACGATCATATTTCAACACACATAAGTCCTTTGAATATATATATATATATACATATATATATATATATATATATATATATATATATATATATATATATATATATATATATATATATATATATATATATATATATATATATATATATATATATATATATATATATATATATATATATATATATATATATATATATATATATATATATATATATATATATATATATATATATATATATATATATGTGTATATATATATATATATATATATATATATATATATATATATATATAATAATAATATTAGGGACAAAATCCAAAATTACAGGTAAAAACCCAATTAAAATCAATTTATAAAAAAATTAAAATTAAATTGAGCCTTATAGATAAAGTATATATAAAATATATAGTTTTAGGGAAATAATCAATTTTCAAGAACTCATCGATGAAAATCCACTATCACATATAGAAAAATTAATAATTACAATCACAATAAATGAGTATAATATAAAGTAAAGTAAATATCATAAGATAAATATAATAAAAAGATTACACGTGTTTCATAACTAATTAGAAACGTCGTGAATAAAATAAGTATGTAGATTAATGTACGACAGAAGGTTCTTCAAAAAAATTTTGGAGATCCTAAAAAGATTATAGTACTTGTGTATATAAGATTGACCAGTGACCGGTCTGTCAAAATGCTAGAAGAAGCTCACTTAAAAAATTCTCAAATACGGATTCAGTAGAGCAAAAACAGGCGGGCTAGACTAGTGAAAATTGTACATAACTCGATTATCTGCAGACTATAGTTTCAAAATCAACACTTTCAAAATAAAGGTGTCTATTTTTCTTCAGTACAGATTGCCGATATTTTTACAATCGAACAGACTCTCGTGCTAGTTGTCTTCAACTAGTGAAAGCGTGCACGTGATTCTATCCATTATAAAGATTAAAATTCAAAAGTCTTAGTTTTGGCGCGCTGAATCCGGAAAATATCTCTGCAGAAAATAATTTCTGCTTTGAATTTACCAACTTTGAAAGTGTTGATTTTGAAACTATAGTCTGCAGATAATCGAGGTATGTACAATTTTCACTAGTCTAGCCCGCCTGTTTTGGCTCCGCTGAATCCGTATATATATATATATATATATATATACATAACCAATAAAAAATCTCAGAACGAGGGATAAACAGTAGCTGCACGACAACGTGAAGTATATTTGCCACTTAAATGCAGCTAACCACTAAAGGTGAATGCTACTGTAGTTTGTAGCCCTGGGAGAACACCTACTCAAGCTAGCTGTTGACACACGTACTCTGTCCTCTTAGTATTTGCAATGAGAAATCATCCTTCCATCGTGGACCTGTCGTGATACGCACGGACCTGGGTTTCTTGGTATTTACCCTTCGTCAGCGCAAGACAATGCGAAGGGGTCCGGATGCAAATACATCTTTATTATGGATCCAGCCGACATCTTTACTTGTCCCACATGCGACAACATGTGTTCAACGTAACTTATCAATCTGGATAGCTCCCGACATTGTACGAAAGCGTGCTGAACGGTGTCCTCGTCCTGCCCACATCTTGGACATGTCGGTGGCACTGACAATCCGTGCCTGGATAACTTATCGCGAACAGGTAATGCATTCCTGTAGCACTGCCAGGTTAGGGATTTTAGGAAGTTGGCCAAGTACTCCGGCCTGGAAAAGATTTTGAACAGGTTGGCAAGTTGGTTCTCATCGAACCCCAGAGACTCTCCTAGGACGTCATCGATGTTTACCTCTACCATCCCTCTATAGAACACCGAGGTGACATTCTCGCTGCCAGCCTTGCTCGTCTTGTGGATTAGCCAGAGTGCCGGACGGCACTCATTCTGCTATTCTGTCAGATTCTGTCTTTTAATGAAACCGGGTATAAATCTCTCCAAGTATGCTGGTCGCGGCAAGAACTCCCCCGCCAGCGGACTCCCCGAATTATCACCCTCCAGGTGGCACCAGAGATGTCTCAGCCTCAACGTATGTCTGCACATCATTAGCCAGGGCATTTCCAGACCACCTTTTAACGGTTCCTGACAGCAAACGGAGTGCCTTACAAGTGTCTTTCCTCCCGTCTACAAAAAGCAGAAGAGGAGTCGTTCCAACATGTTTAGCCACAAATCGGGGCAAGGCACAACAGGCAGGTAGTACGTGATTGCAGATGCTATAAACACCTCCACCACCTCCACCCTGCCTTTCAAGGACAGAGGCCTTCCAGACCACTTCTGTATTATGACCTTTACCTTGTCCACTACTTCGCTCCAATTCTTCTCCGACTGGAAGCCTGGGCCAAACCAAACATCAAGCAACTTGAAAGGACCACTTGTCCAGTGTCCATCGACACTGGACGATATCGGCTTGTTCCTCCAGGTGCCGAGGCAGAAGCTGATGGACTTGTCCTTGTTAACTTTTGCCACTGCCACCGCTTGGTATCCTCGCAGAGCATATTCTACACGGGGTATCTGTGCTTCGTTGGCCATGGCGAGGGTGACGTCGTCCGCATAAGCCAAGGCAGACTTACCGCATCCGATTTAATTTGTGTTGCCTCCTAACTTCTCCACCTTCCGCAGTAATGGATCAAGAGACAAAACGTACAGAAGAGGAGACAAGGAACACACTTGACGCACTGAATGCTTGATCAAAAACGACTCCGTAAGGTAGCCGTTTATATGAAACTTGGACTTGATATATATATATATATATATATATATATATATATATATATATAAAAAAAACAATAACAAAAAAACAACAAAGTGAGGTGTGATATGGATAGTAGACCAGAAAGTAAACATTCAATATGCTAGAAAGAGGTCATCAACGACACAACCAGAAAGAAAAATGATGTTCTCCAGAGAAAACTTCACGAAACACCAGAGCAAGACAAAATGAGAAATATACAGAATAAAGAAGTAATTGTGTACCGCGGTTTCGAACATTAACGTATTACTTACGTAAAAATATCCGTATTCTCATCAGCACAATCGTTCTAGAATCAATATAATTTGCAGAACTATACACGAATTATCTTCATGAAATAAGGCTGCCGTACAGTTCTACCGATTACATTGGGGTTATTTTTCAAAATGCCTCAGCTCATATATATATATATATTATGTATTTACGGCATATATGTTATTCTTTTCTTGTGTCAGTCATTTAACTGCAGCCATGCTGGCAATATGTACTATATGCATAGATACACATGT
>NC_142928.1:48486996-48516996 GCF_046866305.1 Octopus bimaculoides
GCCTTGTTGCTGTATGTCACTTTAAGGACGATCAGCCCACATTCAGGGTCTACAAAGACCGTACTTGTCTCTAGAACTAAGCCTTTTCGGACCATAACCACTGCACACTTTTGACCTTCGGTCTGACCAGGAGACATGATTTTCTCATAGCCATTCAGCAGAGCCCAGAGGGTTTGTACTCTTTACAGCTTGGTCTCTGTAGCAACCATCAAATGTATATCATATGATCTGGGTGGCGATGTGGGGGGCCACTTCATATCTCAACAGGGGGCCCCTCTTTTCTCCTCTATCCTGAAGTATTTTGGAACATTTTTTTAACCTGGAGATGGCTTCTAGAAGCCTCTTCTTCAGTTGTTGAAATAATATTTCCCCTATCAAAGCACATTGTCTAGGATAGTTTTTGTGCTTTCGATATAAGTTAGTGTGTTGTGTTGCTATCACTTCATTTGTATATTTTTCTTTTGCGTCGAACTCGTTCGCCTGTTCTTTTTTCTGGGAAGGTTAAGCGGGATTGTTTTAATCTTTCAGTTGCTGTATTTTCCGTTTTTGTAGGGGATGTTGACGGGAATTGTGTCAACGTTCTTTTCGTCGAGTCACCAAGAAGAGTACTCCTCCTCGACCGCCTCCATGGTGTCCTCTGGGGAGGTGCAATTTTATTCTCAGGTGCCGTCGACTTTGAAGGGTGGGTATCTTTGTTGTTGTCAGGACTGGTGCGTGCGAGGGTTGGGGCTTTTGGAATACTTCTTTAGAGATTTGTGTCGGCACCCCAGTTGGGAGAGTAGGTGTCTTTGCTATTGTAGAGGCTGGTGTGTGTGTGGTTTTGAGAGCAGATTTTTTTGGTTTCTGTGGGGTCAGGTATAAGTGTATTCATAGAAGTTTGGGCATTAACAATATCTTCCTTTTTACCCCGCGTCGTAGTTAACCCTTACGTGGCCTTTTCGTCCACATTTAAAACATTTGAGTTTTTTTTACCTCCACGTGGACTTTGAGGTCCACGTCCTCGCCCACGAGTACCCTATCAGGAATCCTTTCTAGGTCTTCTTTTATCGCTTGAAGGATGGCGGCAATGCTCTGACTATGCCACTTTAGGGGGGAAGAGTGTGTTATTTGTAGGATATTAATTTTATATTCCCTGTTAAATAATAGGGCGGTCATCAACCACGCTGCACCAACCTCCAGTGGTACCTCTGCCACCCTAACACGGGACGTGCGTCACTCCATATTGGTTTGCAGAAGCACCACTTGTTTTGTGTTCAACGGGCTGACAGAATGCTCGCGGGCCATCTCTGTTCTTCTGAATCTGACTTCCATTGTGCCAAATTTCCGTCCTCTTTTTATATAGCTAATATGTTTCCATATAGGGTGCCAGGCATTTTTCAATTTTAGTCTGTTCCATATATTTCATTTTTTTTTCTTGTGTGCAGAATGTTTTCAATATAATTGTTTCTTTTTTAATTGTGTCTGTTGTGTTGGTGTGACATGATATTTTTCCTCACCCTCCTCCTCTGTCATTCTTTTAGACATTTCCTGGAGCTCCCATAATGGGTTCTCCAGACTTACCGTTTGTACGGCGGCAACTACTGCAAAGCCTTTAATGACTTGTTTTGGAGGATGGTTAGCCTCTAAATCTTCACTCTCTTCGAGGGAGCAGTTTTCTCTTATCTCCACCGACGTTTCAGTCAATATAAATAAGCAGAAAGCAGAAGAACAAAAAAAAAAAAAACACAGTTTCAAGTTGTCTTTTTTTTTGCACTCAATATGTTCAAATCCCACCCCTTTCAGCGGGGGAGGTGTAACTCATTGAAGCCAAAAACTACTGAAAAAAAGGTCTTTTTTTCAAAAGGAAAAATTATAGGCATCTGTTCCTTTTTTTGTGTTTAAAAAGAAAAATCACTTCCTCTCAAGAAGAACAACAGTTCAAATTCCACCCACTTCAGGTGGAGGGGCACAGCTAAAAACAACAAAAAAAAGACTTATACGGCTGAATACAGATCATATTTTCAAAAGAAAATTGTAGGTTACCCTTTTTTTTATTTTCAACAGTTCAAAAAATAAATTCCTGACAATAGGAACAACTGTTCAAATCCCACCCCCGATTGCGGGTGTAGCGCAGTTCAACAATGCCTACGTAGGCTAATTTTTTTAAAAAATGCATTCCATTGAAGAATCCAGTCGAATAAACAATTACCAAATACCTACAGAAATTTCATTATATATCGTTTACAATTTGATTTCTTTTAAATAAACCTTAGAAACATATCCATTCGTATCTTCATCGCAAAGTTACGCTTTTGTGAAATAGACATCTTACCTGATAATCACTAGTTTCATATTCTCTGGAAACTAATATCTGACAATATTGTTTTATAATTTGTTTTATTTTGTTTGGTTTTTCTTAAAATTTATCAAAGAATCTTAGAAATCCTCATTCATTTTGTCTTAGATATGCTTGATTTAATGCTAAAAATGCTTCAATATTTTTAAAGCATGACAAAAGATATTGAAAATTACCGTTTTGTATGTGATACTTCAATCTAATTCGGTGATGAATAATTGATTGGTGATGCTGAAGATTTATAGACTTTAAATATCCCTAGCGTAATGAAGGAAGATGAGATATGTTAATCGCTTGAGTGCACTGAGCATACATACAGGTACTTATGTGTTTGAATGAGGAAAATTAATAACTTCTGTAAATATAAAGGCAGCGTCAATGAAGCTATCTGAATATTTATAGGTTGAAGTGTAATGTGGCTTAATCATCGAGGGTCCTTTATACTGTATACACAGACAACTCCAAATAAATGTAAAGCTTTCTCAACTGATACGTTACTTGTTTCAATAAGGAGATTCACTTTTATAATGGAAATCTCCCTGCTTTACATATTAGTTTGTCTGTTCACATTTGGAACACCTGTAATGAATAAAACGGATATATGTCTAACCGGCATCAAGGGTATTAGGTCAGAATGACAAATCCGATGCGAAGACTGTGAGAATAAATTTAATGAATTTAAAGTAGAAACACTAAGTATAATAAAAATGAGGCTAATCTTCAAAATTCTATGATGTCAAATGTCCTGGATGATAGAGCAACAAAACAACTGTTATAACAAATCTATCGCAAAAGAGAATGGATATATATTTGAGTAGAAGATGACAAACGTATGAATATCAAGCCGAAAAAACATATCAGGGGAAACGACATCTCACCAAACAGGACTTGAATAAAAATGAGATAGACAGTGAACAAATATGCCTAAAACCATATCTCACTAAACTAACAATAGAATCTCTTACCGAGATTTCACTTCCTGCTATCAAATCCTAATCCTCAGTGATCTACCATCGTTATAATATGCTGGTAACTAATTTGGTTGATGGTCCTATAGAAATATCTGCGACTTTATTACATGCCGGTCTGCTTCTCATTCACTCGTTTAGCTACGGTAAATACATGCGATCATGTCATCTATAGATCACAGTTGGGTGTGTAGTTTCTAAAATGTTACTAGACACTTACAGTTTACTACTCTCTGCATAATGACATTGGCAGGAAAATAAACCTATCTTCGTACATATGGCAGGGTGAGTGGATAAATCTCGAAGGTCTGTATATCAACTTGAACATCACCGCGAAAAGTCGATAAGACAATCTCTTCTCAAGGACTTTTGGCAGGAATGCCGAGAAAAGTATCTAAAATCGTCTGTCACTGCAGTGCTACAGTGAATCAATACTTATTTAAAGCAAGTTCTAAATATGTGGAAGTAGTAGTCGTGATATTTACCGATTCTTTCCTGCAGGGGAGATGCATTGACCTTTGTTCAATACTTGCCGACATGTCTGGAACGAATCCACCTTTCAGCCAAATCAGTACTGGAAATTAACGCGAAAGTCAACTTTAAAGGGTAGTGACGCTAATATTCCTCTCACTAATAGCTGTGACCACAGATATTATGTGAGGAATACGTCTGAACTCTTTGCACATTCTAGCTAAGCATTCACATCAACTTCAAGTACCATTTGAAGAGGAAAGTGGAACTTAATGATGGTGGCCCTGTTTTAGCGTGTCCTTCGAAAAGTTGTTGCGAGTTGTAAGACTGAGGTTTTATTTGGTTTAACCGCGTATGTTTCAATATGCACAGAAACAGACACTGGATGAGAACACATTCGACGTGGGAGATACAGTGGACTAATTCGTTATTTTGTCGGGGAGCTCCGTCCAAATCATCCTATTTGGTCTTAGCCACTAATAAGGAATTTTCATTGTAGACATTGTGATCATATTCTATCGTTTCATATCGTGAAATATGCATTCTCATCATATAAAACTCAAATTACTGTGTTGTATTATGTTCATTGTAATCTCCTGTGCTTTGGGCGTTTCCGTTCAATAATACATCATCATTATCATCGTCACCATTATCCCCATTTTTTAAATTCTACAGGTGTTTTAGACAAACTAATAAGCGTAGTATAAGATGCATTTGGCGCAAATGTCTATACGTTAAAGTTTGGAGCCCGAAACAGATTGCCATTAGACTACTGCAAACTGTGAAATATCTTCATATGGACTTTATGTCATACTCGACGGATCGTCTTCAGGATCTTTTCCCTTTGAACGCCACACCGAGAAATTAAATTTTTGTAACTAAACACTTTCAAACTTCGGACACTGGTAGAATGCGTCATATAAAACATATTTTACTCTTAGTGATGTTGAGAAAGGTTTATATTTTCAAAGTTATATTTTCAAAGTTATCAATGACGTGTATTCAGGTGAATAAAATTACTGCCGTTGTTTCTCAACAACTATCGGCGGTGTATATTTCGTTCGTCACCGTTATTTATGACATCGTTCGTGTGTTTGTACTGGTTTTAGCTTTAAGGCTTTAGGGTTAGGGTTAGGGTCAGTGTTTTAGGGTCAGGGCTAGGAATAGAGTTTTAGAGTTAGGGTTAGGGCTTTATGGTTAGGATTAGGGTTCGGGTTTTAGAGTTAGAGTAAGTGTTAAGGTTAGGGTTTTAGTTTTAGGGATAGGGTTTTAGAGTTAAGGTTAGTGTGTTAGGGATAGGGATTTACGGTTAGGGATTTAAATTTAGGGTTAGGGTTTTAGGGTTAGGGTTTTAAATTTGGGTGAGGATTAGGGTTTTAAAATTAGGGTTAGGGTTTTAGGGTCACGGTTTGGGTTTTAGGGTTAGGGATAGGGTTTTAGAGTTAGGGTTAGGGTTTTAAGGTTATAGTAAGGGTTAGCGTTTTAGGGTTATGGTGAGGGTTAAGGTTTAGGGTTACGGTGAGGGTTAGGTTTGGTGTTTTAGGGTTAGTGTTAGGGTTGGGATTTTAGGGTTAGAGGTACGGAAAAATGTGAAAAATGAAGAAATTGGAGAGGGAGGGGCAAAAATGTATTTCCTAAAATAGTAGCTGAAAAACAGGAAAAAAACTAAAAGCAGTAGAAATGACCAAACGATTGTGATAATGCCATGAACTAAACATGTCTCAAATACACTCAATTTATTAATGCAAACGTAACCGAGATGAAATATGCCATAAATAACAGAGGCAAACGAAATAGACACCACCAGAAGTTGTTGTTGACAAACAACAGCAGTAATTTTAGTCAGCTGTGTACACGTCATTCATTGTTTGAAATTACCGAAAATAGACAGCTTTAACACGAAATAACTTTGGAAATATAAACTTTGCTCAACATCATTAAGAGTAAAAGATGTTTTGTATGACACATTCTACCAGTGTTCGAAGTTTGAAAGTATTTAGTTGCAAAAAATTAATTCAACGGGCAAAGATCCCGGCTTCGTTGATATTACAAAAGGATTGCTTCATCGTGCAATAATTCGCCACGATAAATAAAATGATAATAATAACAACAACAGCAACAGCAATAATAGTAATAATAATAATAATAATAATAATAATATATATTCACAGACACGACTGGAAGCTATGCCAGCACTATGGAATAACAACAGAAAAAAGATGGTATAAACACACGCCAGAAAAGGTCACAGAAAACGAGAAAGCAACCATACTCTGGGATATGCCAATACACACAGATAGAGAAATTAAGGCAAATAGACCAGATATACTTGTCAAAGATCATGAAGAAAAAAATGCTTTCTAATTGATGTATCAATACCAGCAGATGACAACGTTTCTCTAAAAGAAATGGAAAAACTTTCAAAATACAAAGACCTGGAAATACAGATAAATCGAATGTGGAATCTAAAAACAGGAACAATTCCTATCATAGTAGATGCCTTAGGTATAATAAAAAAATATTCAGACAAATACATAACAAAAACACCAGGACTTACAAATATATATAACATACATAAAATTGCACTACTGGGCACTGCACACATTCTACGCAAAACACTTTCAATACAGTAAACATAAGAGCACCGCAGCAAACCACAGCACATACCCAAGGCGCACAGAGCTGCGCTCGGTAGTGAAGTGAAAGCACGTTATAAAAATAAAACTACTGAACAATAATAATAATAATAATAATAATAATAATAATAATAATAATAATAATAATAATAATAATAATAATAATAGTAGTAGTAGTAGTAGTAATAAAATGCATTGTAAAATTCGAAATCGACGGAACAACCTTTCACTCGAACTAAATCCACGTGCATATGATATATATTTGTGTTGGTCTTCAACGTGTAAATAGGGAGATGGTAATCTAATATCATTGAATTATATATAGTTTATGTGATATTTGTTGCACGAAATAAATAACATTCTTAAAATTAGTATATATAATTCAGTTGGGACAACTGAATACAGTTGATAGTAAACAAGTTGGGAAGGAAACAAATAATACCGAAACAGTAATAAGATGTAGGAGACTTACCAGGCCTACTTGCTTTTCTATTTTCTACTCAGCCATATATCATATACTACAGCAATATTACTTCAACAAGCGCTTTATGAAACGGATATATACTACATATGAGCTTTTCTGGAAATTCTTTTTCTCCTCGTGCATTACATGCAATATTCCTTTGAGTGGTTTGCTACGTTTTGCAGATGTTTCCACGAAATAGCAATTTCCTCTTCTCTTATATATTTCAAACTCTACCTTGTAAAAAAAAAAAAGAACAGGCATAGACGACATCAAGCATAAAGAAGCCATTAAGCTACGAAAAATATTTTTAGTTTATTATGTGCTTATATACATTTGTCTGGATATATAGGAATAGCGAGCGGATGATGAAGACAGTGAAAAATATAATCTGTTGGAAAGAGCCGATGATATCTCTCTCTCTCTCTCTCTCTCTCTCTCTCTCTCTCTATATATATATATATATATATATATATATATATATATATACATATATATATATATATATATATATATATATATATATATATATATATATATATATATATACATATATATATATATATATATATATATATATATGTGTGTGTGTGTGTGTGTGTGTGTGTGTGTGTGTGTGTGTGTGTACATTTGCATATCACTTCAAATTAGAAATTATTTTAAGAGTAGCATCATCAGACTAATTTATTTCCTGAACATCGTTTTGCACTTCATAAATATGATATATTTTACAAGACTCACATATCATCTCCAGAATTATATACATTCATAAATATCTTCCGGACGCGTATCCATTAGTCTAAATGAAATCTTAAAGATCTCTCTTCAGGCTAACACGGCATGTTTTCACAGTTCTTTATGCATGGTACGACACTAAAGGAGATCAGTTTCTGCATAAATCAGCGCACTACGTTAGTAATATTTTATATTCCTTCTGCAACTCATATTCATAAACGTAGTAAATAGTTATAATATACTACGTTTAACAATAGAAGTGCGCTATTGCTTTAAAATAAAAACGCACTCGAAAACTAATAGCCCTAGATATGAATTTATTTTCTGCATGTATTTTAAAGCACTGAACACATTAATCTGCGTTAATAGGGCAAAGGTAACGAATCAAAATAAAGTGTCTGATAGTGGATATGGATACTTTCTATGAGGTGAGTATTACTGTGAAATACACCCAAAAACTTTTAATTCCAATAATAGTGAAACGTCAGACTTAATCATTACAATGCATTTATGCCTATCATTTTAACTTTCAATTTAACCTCTACTTCATTGTTTCGGAAGGATTTAGTGATACATGTATATGTGTGCACTTGAGTTATTTATAACAGATAGATATATCTGTGCACATACATATATACACAGAGTGGTAACGAGACACAGAGTGAGTATTTGTATAAAGACTATTACAATGCGAAATAATATTAACTCAAGATATTTCGATAACATTAGTCAAAGACGCAAGAAAACACTTTAAAATATTTTACTGCGATAATAGTAACAGGTGAAAATGTAGCGACAGGGGAAGTAGTATTGGTGATAGCAGTTGTAACGTTTGTAATAGTAATAATAATAGTAATGGTAGTAGAAGTAGGAAGGGGAAGGGATCTTTTCCTTTTGGCCGGCACGTAGAAAAAATATTATTTTGTAACTAAACAATTTCACATTTCGTATACTGGTAGAATGTGCCATTTCAAACATCATTTACTCGTGACGTTTTTTAAGAAAATTCTTTATTTTCGAAGTTATTTTATGTTAAAGTTGTCGTATTTCGATAATTTCAACCAATCAATTACGTCTATTGAGGTGAAAACAATTACTGCTGTGGTTTGTCAACAAGACGTTCTGGCGGTGTAAATTTACTTTGTCACTATTATTTATGACATCGTTCGTACATTTGTACTGGTTTTAGCTTTAAGATTTTAGGATTAAGTTTAGGGTTCGGGTTTTAGAGTTTGCGTTAGGGTTTTAGTGTCAAGGTTAGGGTTTTAGGGTTAGGGCTAGGGTTCGGGTTTTAGGGCTGGGATAGGCTTTTTACAGCTACTATTTTCGGAAAGATATTTTTGGCCCCCTCGAAGTTCTTCATTTTTTCATACTCAACCGTAACTCTAACCCTAAAATCCCAACCCTAATGCTGAAACCATAACCCTAACCCTAACTCTAATAGGAAAACACTAACCCTAACCCTAAAACCCCAACCCAAACTCTAAAACCCTAACCTAATACTAAATCCTTAAGCCTAATCCTAAGATCCTAGACACAACTTTAAAACACTAACCCTAACCCAACCCTAAAGCCCCAACACTAACTCTAAAACCCTATCCGTAACCCTAAAATCCTAACCATGACCCTAAAATCCTAACCCTAAACCTAACTCTAAAACCCGAACCCTATCCCTAACCCTAAACCCTAAAACTAAAACTAGTGCAAACGCACGAACGATGTCATAAATAACAGTGACAAACGAAATATATACCACCGATAGTTGTTGTTGACAAACAACGGCAGTAATTTTATTCAAGGGAACAGATCCCAAAATAGGCAGAACGTCTTGCTGACAAACCACAGCAGTAATTGTTTATCTTCCCCAACATAAACTTTCCCTCCTTCAAACGAGCTTATAGGCCACAATTTCTTTCATAACCCCATCTCCTATCCAGTATAATTCACCTACTCCCCCCCACGGTGTCGCACTTGCCCATGCCTCTCCAACACTACCATCTTCACAGGTACCCATGATTGTCCCAATAATATCACCGATTCTTTCACCTGCACTTCTCGTAATGTCATTACTGCATTTCCTGCTCCTTCTGTCCTTCCCTGTCATCGGTCAAATGGGACGCCGCTTGGCTGGCTAATTCATGGAGTACATCCAAGATATACGACCCGGCAGTGACACTCCGGTTTTGTTACATTTCGTCTCAACCAGTCATTTGCTAAACGTGTCTTTGTTCGGACTTTGCACACCACGTGGTTAGACACACGTCAACTATTATTATATCCTGTTCTTTTAGCCTGATTTCTTTCCAAACAGACCGCTGAAATCTACAGGTGTTTTGGGTTTTTTTTTTCATTCTCCCTCTGCTTAACGAAAAAGACTTTAACATTTTTCCCTCGCGTGAAACTAATATATATATCTGTCATCGTCTTTAGATTTCAATAAATTTATATACATACATACATATATATATATATATATATATATATATATATATATATATATATATATATATATATATATATATATATATATATGCCACTTTTGGATTTGGTTTGCAAGATTCTCTATGTGAGTTCGTGTGTTGAAGCATATTCTGTTGTGTTTCGGGAGAGTCATTTTCTTGTTTGTGCCTTACAATTTAACATACTCACCGGTAAAACTTCCACTTATTTCTTATTTTTATTTTCCTAAACATTTTATTGCGTTTTGCACCCTTTTCAATAGTCTTGACTCTGTCTGTCATTTACACTGCGTTCCTTCTAGTTTGTGTGTACGCATGTGTGTCGGTTAGTGTGTGTGTGCCTATGCATGCATGCATCTACGTATATATTTATATGTATGCATGTATGTATGTATATGTGTGTATGTATACATGTGTGTGTATGCATATGTATATATGTAGCTATGTATGTATGTATGTATTCTGCATATTCATGTTGTTCACAAGAACTCAACTTTGTCATACATGAAAATGGTCATACTGATAGTAGACTTAGTTAGGTTAATGAACAATGCGTCCCCACTATGCGAACCCAATGAAACCGAAAAAAAAAACATATACAGAACTTCATGCACCACATGCAGTTCTCTAGATATGATCAGAAAGATAGAGTTCGAGTATACAGGGCGGGGGGGGGTAGAAAGAAATTAGATAACATTATACGTAATTATACCAGTGGTACCTGCTGTCGATATAGGAACAAAGAATGGAATAGGATACAAAGAATTTGTGACAAAGCAAACAGAGTGAACACGTGGTAAAAAACCGGTAAATATCAACGAGTAATATTTTTAGAGGCGACAGCCCATGGAGAACTAGCCCGTAGATTTAGAAAAGCTCTGAAGGAGACCAAATTCAACATTAAGATTGTTGGAACTTCGTCAGATCACAACTAAGTAGGACGTACACTTTTTAGAATACCATATACACCAATGATAAATCCATGTTATGTAGGATTAGCCCTGGCATTAACAGTAGTATTAGAAATGTAGTTTACAATATAAGATGCATAGAAGGTGCTTGTAAAGACATAAACATGACATAAAGAGGGGAGACATCTAGGAGCATTGCGGAACGACTAAATGAGCATATGAGACAATATGATAACAAAGAACAGTCCTCCATACTCTACCAACATGTCCAAGACTAACATGGAGGCAACCTAGGTCAACTTGACATCCGCATCTTATCCAAGCACCCAAAAGATCGAACACTTAGACGAATATGGGAGTACGTCCTTATAAATGAAACTTCCCCAATGCTAAATAAGAAATATACATACTAAATATCATACCCGCATACGCACAGTTTAAACTGTTAGAGTAGAATGTAGAATAGTTAGTGAACTGTTATGTAGACAAATGTATGTAAGTGTGTGGGGGTGTATGCATATATGTGTATATGCACATATATGTAAGCATATGGATATGAAAATAAGCAGATCAACATACTGACTGATAGGTACATAGGTTATATCAACAGACAAGCACACATACGCAGACGGAGACTGAAACACATGACCATATATACACACACACTTTACTTCACACAAGGACACATATGGAGACACGTGCCCACACATATGGAGATGCACATCCATACATACATATATACATATGCATACACGCATATATATACCTACACAGAAGCTATGATAGACCGTTGACCAAACACCATTCAATTTTTTTTCTCCGTGTTTTTCTCCTTGTTTTCTCCGTATTCTCTCTGTTCAAGAGCGTAGCTGGAAACGTTAAAGACTTTCCGTATTCCCGAGCGTCATACTAATACATCCTCTTGTTGTTTATACCACCTGTTCTCGTCTGCTGTTGTTTTTTTCGTACATTCTCCCATATATACATACACACATGCATACATACATGCATGCATAGGCACACGCACACATGCGCACAAACAAACAAAACAGAACGCAGTGTAAATAACGGACAGTCAAGACTATTGAAAAGTTTGCAGGGCGCAACGAAAATTTTAGGAAAATAAAAATAGGAAATAAGTGGTAATTTTACCGGTGAGTGTGCTAACTTATAAAGCACAAAAAGAAAACGACTCTAACCAGACACAAACGAATATATATATATATATAATGGCATTACTACAGAATAATGCCACACACCAGACTACCCAAATAAAAACATTTCAGTACCGATTGCGAGGGAAAGCAATCCTCAAAAGAAACCAACCATAAAAAAAAAATAAAAACCTCAACTATGTATCGACCGATTTGTCGATTACCAGAATGAAATCTAGTTTCCGCAGGTCAGCATAGTATAGTACCAATATATATATAAATAAACAGAATCCTCACCTTATCAAAACGAACACCTTATGCATCCGACAAAGCTAAGGGAATGATGTTTATCTCTATACATCCTATTTTGAATTTATTAATGAAATATATATCCGGAATATATTCAATGCTGAATTTTATTCCGCTTTGGACACGTGTACCGAGAGCAACTCAGAAAGATTCACCCTTTTTTGCAGAGATGTATAGAGATAAACATCATTCCTTTTGCTTTGTCGGATGCATAAGGTGTTCGTTTTGGTAAGGTGAGAATTTTGCTTATTTATATATATATTGGTACTATACTATGCTGACGAGCGCAAACTAGATTTCATCCTGATAATCGGGAAATTGGTCGATACATAGTTGAGTTTTTTTTTTTAAAAAAAAGGTTGATTTCTTTTGAGGGTTGCTTTTCCTCGCATTCGGTACTAAAATGTGTGTGACATTATTCTGTAGTAATGCCCTTATATAAATATAAACGAATAATTATATTCTTGGGAATAGAAATTTCCCTTATGAATTTGTTTACACACTAGGTTCCTGATAAAATTCTTGTAAAAGATTTTTATCCCATTTTCAATTTATTAATCAAATATATATATATATATATATATATATATATATATATATATATATATATATATATATATATATATATATATATATATATATATATATATATATATATATATATATATATATATATATATATATATATATATATATATATATATATATATATATATATATATATATATATATATATATATATATATATATATATATATATATATATATATATATATATATATATATATATATATATATATATGCAAATACGCATATATACAGACATAAGTACAGATAGGCATATCAATATGTGTATGTGTGTGTGGTGGAGTATCAACAGGACTCCATGTTACTCGACCGCTGTTCGCAATTCAAGGCTATGCCTTTAACGAAATGATGCACATTCCGTCCCAACCTTCTGCCTCTATCAACAGGAAAAACAAAACATTTTATTTTGCTTGGTGAATTTGAAACTAGCAGCCAATAACTCTGATATACCACCATAATATTGGCTGCACCACAACCCTAGCTGCCCCACAAGCAAGATCAGGGTTCCTAACGACCTCCGTCTACGCCGACGACAGGCAATCTTCAAAAGTGAAGCATCCTCTGCAAACCTATACATTCGCTTTCTTTGAAGTGGGTGTGCCCATTCACATGCACACATACACACATACACTCACAAACACACACACATACACACACAAAAACACACATACACACACAAACACACACACATACATACACAGCACACATATATGTACATATGCATCTTTCTTTTCTTTTATTTCCACAAAACTAAACCTAAGATCAAGGCCCCCTCGCCCCCAGCACCCCTGCTACAATTACTCTACCATACATTTGTCATGCCGGTACATTCCCGAAGAAAACAAGAACGCACTCACATACGTTCTCACAGAGAAACACGCACACATTCGTACATTTACATACAAATGCAATTATCCATACGCACACACAGATTTGCTTGAATCCTAAACACATTCGCTCACGCGCACTTATACAACTGACAATAGTGCACACATTATTGCACGCGTGGAAACACACACACACACACACACACACACATGCATTTAGACACACATCTTCATACGACGAATATCACACTCGTCGGTGTTGTACACTGCTAACAAATTCCTACATGTTCGTCCACGCAAGTTTTCACACGCGGTTAATACGCATTCACACCCATACATACATACATACATACATACATGCATACATACATATATACATACATACTTACATACATAGATACATACTACCAAACATGCACATATAAATAAACGAGCTGATGCCATCAGCCCCTCATCCATACACGAACTCTCACCCATACACCAGCTTACACACACGTACACACCCCGTTCACTCATACTCACACATTTTGTATGCATAGACTCCCAGACGCACACCCAGTCGCAGGCCATCTTCCTTGTGGCCTCAAAGTCCCTTCAAATACCTGCCAGACAAGAGCTTTATGACCAGGTAGGTTGTCCAAGTAATTCTCCTAGCTTGTGTATTGAGTCTCACTGAATTGCACGTCTCTCTTCAAATAACACGTTGCAAAACACCTTGAGTAATAGCAGCCCAGTTTCCTGTACCGCTCTTGGATTTGCAGCATCTCTTAATTCGGCAATATGTCTCTGAACGAATTGGCTTGCAGTAAGAAACCTGCGGCATTTTAAAATTTATGGAACCGAAGCAGACTGATTTTAATGAAAATATGTACATAGGCTTAGGCATGGATACATGGTATGTAGATTGCTTCGACGTGGTTCTGTGTTCAATCTCACTGCCTGGCTATTAGGGTAGGTGTTTTCTACCATAGCGTCGGACCGATCAATGACTTGTGAGTGGATTTGGTAGACGGAAGCCAGTACGTGCATATATGTATGTATACATCATACATGCATACATGTGTGTGTGTGGCTTTCTGTCTCTGTTATTCCTTACAATTGCCTGGGAATCAGTGTTATTATCCTTACTTTATGATGCGGGAGAAGAAACGTATATAAGTACCAGGATTTAGAAAATAGCTACTGTCGATTCAGTTATCCACAATTCTTCAAGGCTGTGCTCTGACAAGTCCGAAGTCTAATACGTGGAAGAATTACATGTACAGAAGATGATGAACTGGAAAGTTCATAGGCCCAAAATGAATGTGTAATCCTTGAGCAGTGAATGAATTAATATCAACCTTCCTATTAATAACTTCAATGTTTCTCTCCAAGCAAACCAACAGTTTACTGCTCGAAGAGGACCTCAAAAGTAATCGGTAGCAAATTCTCTTGAACATGGAAGAAAAAACAGCATCGTGGTTTTATCAAGTGCCTGCAGAAAAAAGTATTGAAACCACAAGGATGTTCATGCTGACATAGTTGCTACATTAGGGAATGGGTCTCCAGTTTCATCAGCTGTGCAAAATGGGTGCCTAAGTTTAGCAAGGGATGGGAAAGAAATGTAGATGACCTGAGGTCTGGATGCACTGCAACTGTCCCCAAGAAAGGAAAACATTGATCGTGTCCATCACATATTGATGCATATCCAGTGGTATCCAAACTATACGAGGAGGTTCCTCCAAAAGAAAAAAGACGGAATTTTGCAATATTTTTTCTTTATTCACTTAGATTTAAATGTTTACACATTTATGGCTTTCAACCTATTCCCCATTTGAAGTAATGCATCAACCCAGGCGCGTTTTCCAATATTCGATGCAGTGTGGGAACTCTTGCGAAACGATGCCTTTTAACGTCTCCGACGTATTTTACTTCACTTCTTCCACGTCAGCAAATTCCGTAGCATCAGGTTTTATCATCAGTGATGACCTCCGAAAAAACGTCCGGTTCAACAACCAACTGTTCTTTCAGTTCACGACACGCATTCCTTCGTGACTGCTTTTTATCTTCCGGGAGCAAGCGAGACACAAATTTTGCTACAGCCCTTTTCATTCGCAATTCCTCTCTCAAAATTCGTTAGGATGTTCTCCAGGATATACCAGTAATATCATTAAATTCATCAATTGCTCAGTGACGTTCTTGCAAGATCAGTTAAAAATTGTTCATGATGTTTTCTATAGCCATCCTGAACGAGGCTGGTCTCCACTCGACATGTGAGCATTCCTAAAGCGCGAAAACCTCTCGTAAACTTGTGTTTTGCTCATGGCTGCGTCTTTGTAAGCTTCAGCCGCACTTTTCCCCAAGAGAAAATAGAGTCTCACGAAAGCACGTTGTTCCTTCCTTTAAGCCATCGCATAAATCGACGAAAAGAGGAGAAGCATCACAAAACAAAGACGCACCACGTGGCAATAGGACTAGAGTCCACGACGCCAGTCGTCGTACAGATGTCTGAAAAGCGTATCAACTGCTTTCATTCGGCTGAAGCCTGAAGCACAACGGGCTTGTCTCACAGAGAACGTTTCCTTAAACTTTTGGGTAGCCCTCGTAAATCAAATAGTTAATACTAATAGTATATCCCATGGCACATTGTATAATTTTCTGCACGATGAACGTGGGATGACGATAGTTAGTGCTCACATCATACGAAACTTTGACATTGTTCGAGGCACATCCAGCTGTTAATCTTGAACATTTCCTAATCCAAATGGAAAGTTGGGGTCATCACTTTGATCCGGGGACCTGCTACAAAGTAGGCCAATGTTGTTTTATCTGCATGGCACAATTGTTGGGGGAAGCAAAAGGACCATCAACGAAAGGGCAGTCCCATTAATGAAAAATTACTACGGAAACGTGCTAAGGCAGTTATACAAATTTCGAAAGTGTTCTTGTTTCGCCAGGACAATACTACAGAACCCTGGTCCCTTGTTCTCGGAGAAACACGCACACATTCATACATTTTCATACAAATGCACGAACGTATATACGTTCACCAATCATCCGTACGAACGCACAGCTTTGCTTGCATTCTAAACACATACGCTCACACGCACTTATGCACACATAATCGCACGCGCGGAAACACACACACACATACACATAGACACATTTCTTGTGCATGATTGTTGTTTTGAAATAGTTGTTCGTCTCCTGATTTTGGCCCTATCTGAAAATCATCTGTACCTCTACACGAAAGAATACGTATCTCGGTACAAGTATGGCAGTGATAATGACGTCATATATGCTGTTGATGATATTGTTGACCTACAACATGGAAATATTTTAACAAATGGCATATAAGTACTGCATTACCGGTGGAAAACGTTTGTTGCTTGCAAGGAGGAATATATTAAATAATAAACCTCATTTTGTCATAGTTAACCCTTTCAAGGTAACCTTCGTGTGTGCGCGTGTATGTATATATATATATATATATATATATATATAGTAGAAATATGTTAACAAAACAAAATAGAAACTACACGTGGAAATGTAAGGGGAAAAGCAGAAAAAGAAGAGAGAATGAACATTGGAAATCAAAAACAAGGTAAGGCTTTTTTATGAAAAGTAACGATATATATATACAATTAGATGAACTGAGGTAGGAATAAAGGTAATAAAAGTCATTATTGTTAGTTATTAAAGAGATACACACACACACACACACACACACACACACACACACACACGCACGCACACACACACACACACACACACACACACATATATATATAAATTTGTAGTTTAGAATCAGTAGTTCTTTGACTGCTATTTCTAAATTTTCAGTATGTTGGAGAAGTGACTCAATGCTAATCCATGTATAGTCATGATATATATATGTATATATATATATATATATATATATATATATATATATATATATATATATATATATATATATATATATATATATATATATATATATATATATATATATATATATATATATATATATATATATATATAAATATATATATATATATATATAAATATATAAATATATATATATATATATAAATATATATATATATATATAAATATATATATATATATATATATATATATATATATATATAGATAGATAGATAGATAGATAGATAGATATATAGATAGATAGATAGATAGATAGATAGATACATACATACATACATACATACATACATACATACATTCGTTAGTACTGAAGATATAAGCAGTTGTTCGAAAATGTCATCACGGTACTATCCACCGATGAGACATGATGTTGCAGCTAGGACACTCTATAATGAAATCCCTCGGAAGTATAACTCCAGTGACAAAAAAAGTCATAGCCACCCGTGATAAAACGGAGTGTTGGTGTGATGTCTCTGTGAAGACCATTATAAAATATTAGCTCAAAAACCTGATATTATTATTTGAGATAGAGAAGAGAAACTGTGTACAGCAGTTAAAAACAGCTGCCCAGCAGATGTTAACATAAAGGTGAAGATCAGTGTAGAAGAGAACACCTATGCTGAACTATTGAGAAATTTGCGGTAACTCTATCAAGATTACAAGTTCAGGTTTACAGCTGTAATTATTTTGATCCTAGGATATTTAGTACACTTCCTAAATACCAATCTTGAGAAATTAGGCTTCTCAAAACCACAAAGGAGAAAGCTAATTCAAAGACAACAGAGCTAATATTTTGCTTGAACTGTAAAAATCCGCTATAACTTTCCAGAAGTTTATCATTTAAAATACATTTAAATATTTAGATATGCAACAATATGCCTGAGAATACATACATAAAACAAAACATACAAATATGCACTTATACATATATGAAGGTATCTTGGACTAGATAAGATACCGACTCTTTCTCTATTGGCAAGAAATCTCGAAATAAAACTGAACAATGACATATAACGTATGTACGTACATACATACATTGACAGATAGATAAGGAAATAGATGGATATATATATATATATATATATATATATATATATATATATATATATATATATATATATATATATATATATATATATATATATATATAGATAGATAGATAGATACATGCATCGATCGATCCATCTATCGATCCATCCATCCATCCATACATACATACATATATACATACACACATTCATATATACATACATACATACATACATACACAGAGGGAAAAAAACAGAATAGATAAAGACAGATAATTTGACATAATGCATGACATGAATTTCCATACGTTTTCTAAAAGATGATTATGTTATAGAAATTTATAATATTACAAGATTCTGTATTCACTGAAATGACTGCCTGAATATACGTAGCGATATGCCTGTGATACACAATATATAAGAAATTCGAGTATAAAATATTTTCTTAAAGGCAATATACATTATGAACAAAAGCTGCAATGAATGTGATACGAAAACTTATTTATATTTTGCATTATGCTAAGATCAATTTTAACAAGATTTGAGGAGAGTATATTCATATATATAGTAAGAACCGCAAATTAAAATAGATGTAGCCGAAGTATTTCAAAGAATTCACTCTGTATTGGAAACGTTGCACATGCACACATCATTTGCAAGTGTGCAAATGCATGTTTGAGTATATATATATACACATGTGTGTATATATGTTTGTATGTAGGCATGTATGTATGTACGCGTGTGTTCGCGTGTGCGTGCGTGTGTGTGTGTGTTTGTGTATATGCATATACCTGCGACGAAGTGACAGTGATGGCATGTCTGTGTCTGCGTGTGCAGAGAGATTTTTGATTTAGTGATCGTGTATCATTAAATGCACGTATATATGTGTGTGAGTGTGTGTGCGCGCGTGTATGTGTGTGTGTGCGTGTATGTGTGTGTGTGCGTTTGCGTGTGTGAGTTTATTTGTCCGTGTATATGCAATGTCATGACGAAATGAGAATATGTATGCAATTTCGCTTGAAGACGAAATGATGAATTGCACCAAAGTCTGTACTCGTATAACTCAAATGAAATGTAAGGAAGCATATATAGCTATGTCCCTTCCAACATTATTATAGCATATATCTTGTGGTGATATTCAAAACTTCGTTGAAAATAATGACGCTCGTGCAGAAAATGATATGTGGTATAATAGGCCAGCATGTCATTTATAATAAAATATATACATTGCAGAGATAATTAAGTATATTTCATTACAATATACCCAAGTATAATCTAATGTACGGCAAAGGAGATAGAATTATTGTAAAGCAAAACAAACACTTGTATGGAACTTATATGGATACTTGTTAAAATAGTGCATACAAAATGAATATAAGATTCTCATTCATTTATACTTATCGTGGCCCACACGACCCTAATTTAACTATATTAAAAGAGAATACATTTATATATGGAAAGTTGAATTGTGTATGTCTGTCTGTCTGTATCTCTCCCTCTCTCTCTCTCTCTCTCTCTCTCTCTCTCTCTCTCTCTATATATATATATATATATATATATATATATATATATATATATCAAATAAAAAAAAAAGCAACACAGATTTTGAAGGTTATTGCAGTACGCACGTTTCATGCTACTCCATTTATTTAAGTAATGCGAGCATTACCATTATATTAAAGGCAAAATGCAGAGCAATCTTCATTTTAAATGTTGTCACAACAGTAATATGTCCTTTCTGCTAAAATGAAATCTTCAGTAAATTTTCTATATCCTTGTGCAACTGAGGATATTTAATATAATGCTCGCATTACTTAAATAAATGGAGTAGCATGAACCGTGTGTACTGCAATAACCTTTAAAATCCGTGTTGCTTTTTTTTTTTTTTGATTTTTGATCACTTTGTTTATGAAATTATTTGGATAATACCATACTATATTCCGGTGCCTAAACTTAAGTGCCGCATTCAATTTTGAATATATGTATATATCTGTCTGTTAATCGGTTTGTCTCTCTAACACACAAACACACAAATACACACACACACACACTCGCACGCGCACGCACACACACACACACACACACACACACACACACACACATTGCTTTCACTCAATATGTATTTATGCATGCACGCACATGGACAAATATAGAGATAATTTTATGCATATACTTACAGGATGTGCCTATATACACATCTAAGTAAGTGTTTGCAGTGGAGTGATTAGAGCTGAAACATGTCTTTTCACGCGGAATTTTCTGTATGTGTGCAATAAAAGAATGTAAATATTATTCCGTTATGTGATATACAACTTCGAATAATGCACTTTCCCGACGTAATAATTTCATGAGTTACACTTCTTGGCGAATGCCTATTTTCGAATAATATGCAAGTGAAAAAATATTTGTCTTTAGCCTAGGATATTATTATTTAAATGTATAGCTGTCTCTCTTTAATTCTTTGGCAAAGATACATTCTCTAGACAACCTATCGTAAACTCTACTGCTCGTGCAACAGTTTAAAACCCATTTTAATATATCTAGATATAAACCTTCTAAGCTGCTGGAATCGTGAAGTCACCAGCATTTCTTCCTGTTTTCCGTTCAGAGTACAAATTATTTATACAGATTATCATTTTAAAATATAAAATATAATAGGTCATATCTGAGCAATTCTTTCTATGCTGTTGCAATTTCACTTACTGCAATCAGTTTTGTTATTTACCGTAGAGAAAGGTCGAGGACATTATCGAATTGTTTAAAGTTTAAGATCATTCTAAAATTAGGCATGATTCTATTCTATATTTTTGAAAGGAAACACAGTAGCGTGCATCATACAAAAAAAACATTAGATGCGTCACTGCATAATGTAGTTGGGGACGATGTGTTTTGATAGTGTACAACTATTCTCACATAAGTAATAGTGTCTCAGTATACTACAATATAAAAAGTCCATTTAATGATTTATTATTGATAATATATACATATGTTTGCATGTGTGTGTCCGCGTATATATGTATGTATGTATGTGTGTGTGTATGCATGTATGTATGTGTAAATATATATATATATATAATTAGCAGAACCATATACACGTTCGCCTCTAGGGGTGAACAACTTGTATAAGATTCTGAGAATTATAACTGTCTTGCAGTTCGCGCTGAAGAGGAGCAGATTTTCTTGGTAAGAGATGTTTAAGTACGAAACCTGGTCCGCGAATAACAATGTTTTAATTTTATGTATGTAATTTTAAATGTCTTGCTCGCTTACGGTTTCGTATTTCGCTGAATCTCTTTTGAGAATTACTAGGTCTTAGCAGACACAAAATGTGGTCTATTTCTAGCACATTAAATGTCCACTTTACTGGTCAACTTCCATGGGAAGAGCCGTTTTAACGATGCGTCCTACCCAGCTCTTCGAAACGCTGGTGTTAAAACGGGGGTAGCTGATGAAGGAAAATGTTCTCTATGTGGCGTGTGTGTTTTCTTGTCTACGTTTTGTTTGCAATGTCCTGTACACATATATGCACCTATACATACAGGTGGATGTCGGTATGCACATACCTGTACGTATATATGCATATACTCATTTACTATTTGTTTTTACATGACCGAACGCAGCGTCACCATTTGTAAGTAGTTATCGCAACTTTATATTTTCCGACGCTACTCTATCTCTTTCTCTTTCTCTTTCTCTTCCTCTATCATTTTTCCCCCTCTCGTTCTTCCTTTGTTTACTACTACGTATCTCTCTTTACCCTTCTCGTTCTTCCTCTGTTACTACTACGTATCTCTTTTTGCCCCCTCGTACTTCCTCTCTTCCTCTTTTCCTCTCGTTGCTCACTTATTCTTCTACATCCTCCCTTTGTTTCTCCCTCTAAAACTCTCTCTCTTCCCCTTAAACCAGCATGGTCACATGCTTCCGGTCAATAATCCTTTTCTTCCTTGGTTATCGCCGAGCAAACACGCGAACTTACTTCGTCCCCACTTTCAAGTTCGTGCCTCACAGCGTTCTTACACACATAATTTTTCCCGTCTTGCCGTATAGCCTTTTCTCTTTGTTTTCCTGTCTTGTTTTTTTGTCCGCCACTACATTCCTCCATGGCAAGGTTTAATTTGTGTATACAAATTTAATTTCCGGTCCATGGGAAGAGCCGTTTTAACGATGCGTCCCACCCAGCTCTTCGAAACGCCGGTGTTAAAACGGGGGTATCTGATGAAGGAAAATGTTCTCTATGTGGCTTGTGTGTTTTCTTGTCTACGTTTTGTTTGCAATGTCCTGTACCCAGATATGCGCCTATACATACAGGTGGATGTCGGTATGCACATACCTGTACGTATATATGCATATACTCATTTACTATTTGTTTATATATATATATATATATATATATATATATATATATATATATATATATATATATATATATATATATATATATATATATATATATAAACAAATATATATATACACATATATATATGCATACATGTATGTAAAACATTGTATTTGAATTCTGTAAATGGCAGAATCTGATCTTCTAAAACACTTTGACTTGTCCACAAAATAAATTTAAACAAAATTCAAAGATGCCAATATATTTTTCTCATTGCATATAAATTTTCATGAACAGCTTAATTGTCACTCTGCAGATAATATGTTAACTCTCATTTGAAATAGTTAAAATTTAGCAAGAAACGAGTAATTATCAGAGACTAATCCGATATGTAAAACAATTTAACGGGTGAGAAAAATAAACAGGCAATAATGACAGCATAACACATAAATATAACAAAAATATTTTTCATAAACAATCATCAAGTAAACAAATAACACTGCTTTATTTCGATGAGAATGAAAACGCTTCTCGCGTAAATGCAATGGTACCAATTGTGACAGGCAAACGAAAGTGCTTTGCATACGTAATACATTGTATTATGCACCATGTCAAATTCAGCAACATCCAAGTTTGACAACAACGACTATAGAATATAAAATATTCACGTATGATGGAGTAGCAGACGTTTTTCAACCAAGATTTATCGGGAGATTTTGCGTCGAAGCAGACTAGTTTTCGATAAGGAAATAATGTCAAAGTATAATATTTAATGTGTTCACATAAAGTTCAAGTGTGGTCTTGAGTTTCTTCGGACGAGCTATTTGTATGAAACAAAATAAAATGTTTTCGTGAAAAGAAATATTAAATGGAGAGATATCAGAAATAAATTCTTTATTGTCTCCAAAGAACATTCACAAATCTACCAATATAAAAGAAAAACTCATTTAGTCACACACACGCAAATGGGAAACAAATATAGATACAAACACCTGTATGTGTGTATGTGTGTGTGTGCGCGTGTGTGTGTATATATCAGAACGTTTGTGTTTTGGCTTGTGCGACCATTTAAGTGTAGATATGACAATTTTTTGGAGAATACCTTGATACGATTATGTAGAATCTACTCATGAGTAGATATTTTTCAGCATCATTTTGGTTACTTTGGAATTGATTGCACACAAAAGTGCTTTCCGTGTCAGGATTACACTCTTAGTATTTGGGATCCATAATTCAGTGATTTTTGTAATGGCGTATGAACAACCATATATGGCAAATTTGATTTGCTATATAAGCCACTTGGGATTTTCTTTCTAATTGCTTTTTGATTTTGAATGTGTGAAAGCTAATGATATGAGTTGAAGCTCATAATTATTTCTATTATTCCAAGACGACTACATATAATTTGCTAAGATGAGTATTTGCTTACGACGACGAGTATCCCAGTTGGTTCGATCAACGGAACAGTTTTAGCGTGCAGTCTACGTGGACGTGATTTAACACTCCACAGACATGTGTACATGGCTACTCTTAACGTAATGCTCAGTGCGATTCAGTATGCTACATAGAATATCATAAATCTGTCCCCTTTGAAATGCAAACACCACTCGCCTTTGCCAGTTGAGTGTTCAGGAACTTGGTGAAATAAGTTGCGTTGCTCTATGACACAACGCACCAGTAGGATTCAACTTTAATCCCTTACGATAGAGACACGAATGCAATAATCACTAAGCTACACACCTTCACATTCATACAATTAATTCAAAGTGGATTGCACTATGGTCTTTTCTAAACTGTACGTTGCTTGGTGAAAAGGTTTTCCTAATTGGTTCATTTCAAATCTTTAAACCTACCAAATCAAGTACGGTAATACGTTAATTTCCCAGCACATGTATCCAGATTTAGTCCTACGCTGATTCAGAAAGAGCATGAGTATATTTCACTATAACTTCCTACTGTCCAAAGACTTATGAATGGATTTTCAAGACGAAACTGAAAAAAAGCCCATGTACGTATGTGTGTGTGCGCATGCGCGTATGTCTGTAACTTACCTCTTCTCGACAATTGTCCACGTTATGTTGACGTTCCGATAACCTACGAGTTCGGCAAAGAGTCTGCCAGAATAAAAGTAAGGCTTTAGAATATAAATGCTGGGTTTGCTCCGCTCGTCTAAATTTCCTTACGGTGGAGTCACAGAACTAAGAGAAATCCCTAAGATAATTAGAGCCATGCATCTCTGTGTGGAAAACTATAGAGACGATTATCTTGATGTTTTAAATATAGACTTAAATATTCACAACATGCATGCATCTTTTATCTTTTAGTTGCTTCATTAACTGGACTGCGAACATTCTAAGGCATCGCTTTAAAGTGTAGTCGAACAAAGGGAGGAAATACTTTTTTTTATGCAAGTTTAGTAACAATGTATTGGTCTCTTTTGCTGATACACTAGATTGTTGTTGTTGGTACTCCGTCGTTTACGACGTCGAGGGTTCTAGTTGATACGATTAACAGAACAGCCTGCTCGTGAAATTAACGTGCAAGTGGCTGAGCACTCCACAGACACGTGTACCCTTAAAGTAGTTCTCGGAGATATTCAGCGTGGCACAGTGTGACAAGGCTGACCCTTTGAATTACAGGCACAATAGAAACAGGAAGAAAGAGTGAGAGAAAGTTGTGGTGAAAGAGTACAGCAGGATTCACCACCATCCCTTGCCGGAGCCTCGGGAAGCTTAAGGTGTTTTCCCTCAATACGCACTCACAAAGCCAGGTCTGGGAATCGAAGCCACGATCCTATGACCGCCAGTCCGCCGCCCTAACCACAGGGCCATTGCGCCTCCACTGATACACTAGATTACAGTGACGTAATCAAACCACCATCGGTTGCCATGCGATGCTGTGGGAGAAACACGCATACACACACGTAAATGAAACCCGGTTTCACACACACTTACAGACACCCACATGCACACAGGCATGTGTATGCACACACATATACACACATACACAGACACAGGACTATAAGACGCACAATTTATATGAACAAAATTTACTCACAAGGCGTGCTTTAATCGACCCTCGTCTATTATGTGATACACCTGCCAAAGGTACAAAGGAGTGACGTTGAACCAGAAGCCGCTTGGCTGCAAATTGAGCTATGTAACTCCTAGTTCATTCTTCATTCTTGTGTTTATTAACCGGATTTTCATGTCTACGAGTATATTTTTTATATATATATTCACCGCGTATAGATGAAGCAAATGTACAGACTTAAGCATGAATGAATATATATCTGCAAATTTCCAAGTCACAATGTAAAAGAGTATATATAATTTGGAACAACTGTACGTAATATCTATTCATTTCAGCTATTAAGGCATAGCAACGCAGCGCTAATGCTTCTCGACATATGATTTACTTATTACATAAAGGATGAGGAATTGTAATTATATATAATCCTTACAAACAGTTTGATATATTTCTTCATTTTCATTGGGAACGGACATGCATCATTAAGGACGTCATCTGACCTGGTATTCGAAACGAAAGACGAAACGAAGCAGGAAGCGTCCGGAATCCCGACTTCTTTACACACAATAGAGATTATGACATCAGCAAAGAATAATAAAATGAAACTATGGGATACCCACACAGACAAGCGCGCGCTCGCACATCAATATACACAGACACCCACGAAGGCTGAGACTTGAAGCAGGCCTTTCGCGTCACTCTTAAAGCAAAATATCTGCTCAAATACATATTTACTTTTGAAAGGGATAGATTAATAATAGTTAGTTGCTACTTGGGTTAGACAAATTTTTCATTCCGTTATGTACATTACTATTTTGTCAATTATTTTTGGTTATAGAAACATATTTAGTAAAGTACATATTATATATCACAATTAGAAGACTAAAACAGAAAAGCACATTCTGAATTATTGATACATCAAATATCAAGCAACAAACAATTACTTACAGAAAAGATGTTATCTATACACACGCGCGTACACATATATGTATAAAGATGGATGTAATTTATGTATTCATATTATAGGGAACGGAAGAATTTTCAAAAAGTGGCATATGTATTATTCATCAACGTATTTGTTACATTTGCGTAATTTCACAGATATATACGTTACGAAGATACAATTACCTTTAACCGAAATAAATAGCAGGTGATATATTAAGTAATGTTTTCTGACTAAATGCTGAATGTACTGTAGAACAAAATGCATGATGTAAATTAGGAACACGCTTGCAGTACCTCAGTTTATATTTAAATAAATATCAATAGTATATGAAAATGGAAATGAGAAAAATGCGGATGAATTTGTGAAGAACAATAATATATGCTAACACTTAAATATTATAAGTGAAGATATTAACAAAAACTAAGACTACCATTTATTTCTTATTATTGTTTCAACAAACTTGATATCGAAATACTGTGTTACTACAAAATAAAATCAGGTAGGGAACGAGTGAATTGACATTACATATGAAACTCTCCTCAATAGTGGCAGATATGATTTCCGTTTAAATATTGCTCAGTCCATAAATCATAGACAGTCGCCAATAAATCATTTTGCAATAAAATTCAGTCTAACTCATGCTACTTGTGATATTTCAAATTCACCACCAAAATCTCACACAACGGAGCTTTCACATTTTACTATATATATTTGTGCTTGTTTGTTATATGTTAGAATGGAAATCGAGGTAAAATGGAAGTTATTCGCAATACTGTTATTAGTTGATATGCATATAGTATTTTAAGCATAATATCTTGCTAACAATGTCATTGTGTGTGAGCGCGCTCGCGCGCGTGTGTGCGTGTGCGCACCTGCATGTGAATTTTGTGTGTATGTGCGTCTGTGCTTCCATATTGGAATTTTCCAATTCACATGTTATGTTCACGAAAAAATATGTAATTGTAATAATAACCATTGGAAAAATTTTTTTAGCATAAGGAGTACACTTTAGCCATTGCAGTATTTTATATTAACGACAATCTATGATTTGCTAACTGCGTAATAGCAGGGCATTCATTTAGCAAACAAGCTAAACGATGCCAATTTAAGAGAATACATTTTGTTTCAATGTATAATGATCCCTAGTGTAATTCGAACTTCGGAAATATATTTACCTTCATGACAGGCATCATACATATACTGAAGCATATGGTGCTTTAGTGTAATTTGTATTTTATACAAAACGGTTATAAAGAAATCTGGCAAAATATATTTCATTGTCCACGGCAATATAGTTCTTAGGATGCTCTCATTTGGGAAACTTTTTCTAGACAAAAATTCGTAATCATTACAGCTGTTATATTATACTTCTGAACGCATCAATGAAAAATTAGTAGTAAATATTAAGTACAGAAATTAAGAAATGAGATACATTGTACGTGTCTTTAAGTTATTCATTATGACACACACATATTTGTAACAATGATGACTTCGTACTAGTAGATTCATGTGATTAATAGTTTTACGAATGCATAATCATAAATAAGAGATGCATCATATATATGATTTTACTGATTGAATTCGAGTCATATGGTGCAGAAAATTGTCTTTAAAAGTCGTGCAATGAAATTTCCAGAACGCAATTAATTGTACTAGGATGGAAAACGGCTAGACAACATATCAGTAAGTACCACTACCAAATAGTCTACATTTCTTCGAGCGATTATAAAGGTTAGATGCTAATAAATATGGATATATATAAAATAATATATTTGAAGTTGGTGTTTGGGGTGCTGCAGATAATGATGAGGAAGATAATGGCGATGAAGAGGACGAAAATGATCATGATGATTATATTGGTTGAAACGGAAATAACTATATCCAAGTGTTAAAATAACGTACGTAAAGTAAGCATAAAATCATGGTTACATATTTTCCTTTTTCAACTTGCTTCAGTTTAAATATATCTATTTTGCTATAGTATTGGTGCAGAATTTCAAACGTTGATATATTACTTATTTGGTATATTATATCAAAGGTGTACGTCATTCCGCTAGGTAGGGAAAGCCTATTTTTAGAGAAAAATATGAGAAGATATGCTGAAGAGGATGACAAAACATGAACTACTTCAAACCCGTGAATTAAAATCAGAAAAGTGAATATTAACCCTGCCAGGCAGTATGCTTGCTATAGCAGTAATATGTTAAACATCATCTCCACTGGATTCCCAGTAAAGTGGTAATGAACAAAACACATAGAAGAAGAAAATGCAGCCGATTTGTCCATTAGCTTCCCTCCCACCTGGAATCCGAAGGAAAAATAAAGTTAATACTTGCATATACAGCTCAAGCATAATGATTGCAGGCAAAGACAGGCACAATTGATCAGGTCTGTGAGGGTTGTGGATAAAATAATAATAAAAGCATGATGATATCTGAGATGAGCAGTGAGATAAGGAATTTGCCCCTAGTGAGATAAGGAATTGGCAGAAAAGAAAAAAAAAAGAATAAAAAGAGGAAGATGAAGGAGAGGGAGGAGGGAGATTAAAAAGAAAACCAGCAGCAACAACAACAATGAATGATTAACAAGAAATGAATACGACAAAATAAAAAGTTGAATAGTAAAAAAAAAAAAATATTATAATAATAACTATCAATAAATGTGTATACGATTCTTTTTGTGAAATGCTACTTGGGGATTCTAAACCGTTGGTGATGTCAAAATATTGTTTGTATCCTACCCATGTATTCACTGAAAGATTAGTTACTATACTTAATGGTTGACTTGTTTTTCTCCTGCTGTCATATTTCTTCTTCTATGCAGAATTGAATTTTCCGTTTACTTCTTCTTTTGGTATGTTCGTTATTTTATTTTTACATCTCAAATGTTTTGCCT
>NC_142928.1:48521996-48526996 GCF_046866305.1 Octopus bimaculoides
TGGTGGCATTTTATATACAGCTTGATTATTATTATTATTATTATTATTATTATTATTATTATTATTATTATTATTATTATTATTATTATTATTATTATTATTATTATTATTATTATTATTATTATTATCATTATTATTATTATCATTATTACTATTATTATTATTATTATTATTATTATTACAGTTTTGGCTGTTGTAGTGGTGGTTTTAGAGATGTTACTAGTAGTGATAGTAGTGATAATAATAACAGTAAATATCTACGCAACTACCTCGTTATAAGGATCATCATCCAGATCCAATCTGAACAAAAAACACTACCTTCGCTATTTTCAAATATAACAATCAAATAGATTGAAAAAAGCTTTGACCAAACAAACCTGAAAATATCAAAAGCAAAAAGAAAAATAGCCATATATGTTTATACAGCAAAACAAACACACACACATACAAACACACAAACAGACACACTCACACATACACACAGAAACAAACATACACACAGAAACAAACATACACACAGAAACAAACATACACACAGAAACAAACATACACACAGAAACAAACATACACACAGAAACAAACATACACACATACGTACATATAAAACTATTAGTGTGTTGTGAATGTGTGTGTCCGGCAGCACAAGTATCGTATCATCACATCGTTCCAGAATATAGGTATATATGCATGCACATTTTTGTATGTCTTACATAGGATAATCGTATTCTATTCAAACTTTAGCATCAACAAAGCTGACCTTTAAGATATCTGTCTTCCATATCAAAATAGATTCAAATCAGATCATATTTAACAATACTGTAGAATGCACGCTATTCAGACAGATTTGATGCTACTACCGTTAACATTCCACTTTGTTTATGAAAACATATACCTGAAATTTTCTTTATTTTCAGCCTTCGTGTAGTTTCTCCCATTGTTCATGTATGCATATATATATATATATATATATATATATATATATATATATATATATATATATATATATATATATATGTATGTATGTATATATGTATGTATATATCTGTATATATATATATATATATATATATATATATATATATATATATATATATATATATATATATATATATATATATATATATATATATATATATATATAAATAAATATATATATATATATATATATATATATATATCTATAAATAAATATATATATATATATATATATATATATATATATATATATATATATATATAAATAAATATATATATATATATATATATATATATATATCTATAAATAAATATATATATATATATATATATATATATATATATATATATATATATATATATATATATATATATATATATATATATATATATATATATATATATATATATATATATATATATACATACATATATATATATATATTCATATATATATATGTGTATATGTATGTATGTACGTATGTATATATGTGTATATGTATGTATGAATGTATGTATGTAAGTATGCATATGTGCATGTATGTATTAACAAATTGATAAACTTAAAAAAAAAACATTGTTTTGACACTAGCGGACGTATTTTCCGTATATATATATATACATATATATATTCTTTAGGCTTTTCCTATGAATTTAGTAAACTTCATTTTTGTCAATAAAGTCTTGTTAGCATTGTATACAACAAATAAGTATGGAACTAAACGATGGCATTGTAGTTAGTACAATTTTTTCACTACGATATATTTTACCATGCTTGTTGAGTTTCACATGTATAATAACATACTTCGCATCTTTTGTTATTTAATTTCGCCATTTCAATGTTGTTTCAGGAATTAGCTTAGCAGGATTTACGCTTTCGATGTGTTGAGCTTCCCCAATATCATAACGGCAAGTACCGCTGTGTATATCAAATGGTCGATATCTTTCAAAACAATATTTATTGCATATTTCTTGTAAGAAGACACTTTGAAATTAAAATTGATTTATAATTATTATATATGTTTGCTTTGCTTAGTTATGCTAAGAATATCATACATACTCTGGGAAGAAATTTTCATCCCGTTTTGTCACTTAGCACAGTATGCACTATGCCTCTATTAGTTACTTTGTCTCCTCAGTCTTTTAATTGCAATGCTATATGCTATATATCTAAAGGTTCTGTTGACTTACCTCCCGAAGAATAATGACAACGGCACTCTTATAATCATGCACCTGGTATTCGCGCTAATTAGGAAAATGTGGTGGCCAGTGCCTCAGTAGTTGTTTGTTTGTGTGTGTATATGTGTGTGGTGGAGGGTGTACCTGTGTGTGTGTAGTTACACCACACAAATTCACATGCAATTCACACGCATATATTTATCATTCGTCAACCATTTGGATCACTATGTCTGCAATCATATTGTTTTCACGAAACTTAATTTCTGTATATACAGGAAATTAATGCCTCTGCATTAAGTTTCGCTTATTAAGGTGAGGTACATTTATGAGAAATGTCAAGCAGCAGATAATTTATTTTCTGTTTAAATACATTTATATTCTTGCCATATACGATTTTACATTTCGCTGGCAAGATAAGGAAACACATAGGACGTATGAGCACTGTGATGCATATGACCTTGACTTTTATAGGAATCGTGAAACATTTCGACCTAAAGTGTACTGCCCAATAAATTGCTATTATATTGCAATAAAAATGTTTAGGGTAGGCACTCGAATGATTTTCACTTGATAGGTTAAAGCATTTCTTATCCGTTTTCTCAAGAGGGTGTTTTGGTTCTTTCATCTTCCAGTAGATTCATTGTTGCAATGAGGCGAATTGCCTCTTGAAGCATACTCATATTACATCAAGATCCGCTCTTATTTCAGTGATAGTAGTCATGAACATTAATTTAGAGAGCGGATGTAGATTCTTGCCATCATATACTGAAAATATCTGATCATATCTAGCCAGTCTTTTGTACTCGTTGCCATTTTTCCTATATGTGCATTATAAAGAGTCATCAAAATCTATTTTTATCCCCTGTCACACACGTACACGGATTTTGGACTTTCAGTCACCAGGTTCTGTGCATTGTGGTTGCTGGGTACATTGGTTACTATAGCGAAAAATAAGAAATCTTCTATTTTTAAATCGGTAAATATTTCTTGCACCTCACTTGCAGTAGCTATCAATAGAGGTGTATAGTCTTGATATTACCTAGTCTTAACTGCGATAAAACACTTCACTAAGCAAGGTTAGTAAAAGTTGTGTTTATATAATTGTACCATGTGAAATACCAACAGAAAATGACACGGCCTACATATAATGTTTATATGTGTCAGCACATGAACGTGTATGAAGATATGTGTGCATGTATTTATGTATGTGTCTATGTTTGTATGCATCTATATTACAATATATATATATATATATATATATATATATATATATATATATATATATATATATATATATATATATATATACTAACACATACACGCGCGCGCATATAACTATGTATGTGTTATATAAATAGGTACGCATATATGCATATACATGTATGTATGTATGTATGTATGCATGTATGTGTGTATGTATGTATGTATGTATATGTGTATATATGCATGTATGTGTGTGTGTACCTATATGATTGTGTGTCTGATCTCTATAATACATTTGATACTGTTTTGAATATGCATATGAGATGTCCATAGTTTTATGATTTCTATGATATAGCGCTAATGTTCCCTTTCATTTATATTGAAAGAAATTTGACATAGTTCTGTCAAAATAATATTGGAAATTGTTAAACTACAACATTTTTAAAATAGCCTTCAAGCAAAACATATATGTACAGATGGTAACACAGCAAATTTTAAATCTTAAATATTCATATCTATGTAGTTTTATGAAAATATATCCATTCTCATACTTACATACATATATGCATACATACATACGTATATGTGCATACACACACTATGAACACATATAAATATATACATACATACACACACACACACACACACACATATATATATATATATATATATATATATATATATATATATATATATATATATATATATACACACACACATATGTATATATATGTGTGTGTGATGCGTGTGTGCAGATACGTATATTATATGTATATATACATGTGTGTGTACTCACACATATGCATATATATGTTTGTGTTTGGGCAGATACGTATATATATATATATATATATATATATATATATATATATACTGAGACCTCCTTCGGTCATGACTGACCATGGTATTGCGCCTAGATAGTTACCCTCCCAGGCACAAGTACGGGCAATGTTGTTTATAGATGACTAGCAGTCGCCCATGCATACCGGCCCCCGTCTCCACGCGACCAGTGTTATCCAAGGGAAAGGCAAATCCGATACAACTTAGCACCTGTGACATCGCAACTCATTTCTACAGCTGAATGGACTGGAGCAACGTGAAATAAAGTGTCTTGCTCAAAGACACACTACCCAGCCTGCTCCAGGGCTCGAACTCACAACCTCGCGATCGTAAGCTCAGCGCTAAAACCACTGAGCCATTATATATATATACATATATATATTTATATATATATGGAAAGACTTGAGCCTCAAAAATCAAAACATAGTACAAGACTTCTGATGATTTATTTTTCGAAATAGTCCCCCTCGATGGCGGAATACTTTCTCCAGCGGTACTGAAGCGCCATTATCCAGGCGTAGAGGAACTCTTTTGTTAGAGAGTCCAGGAAAATTCATATGACGTCATTGTCACTGGCAGAATGGAGACCAGCCAGGGCATTTTCCATTTTTGGGAATAGAGGAAAGTCAGAGTGGGCTAAGTTTGACGAATAAGGCGGATGGAGAACAATTTCGTATCCACAATCACGAATTGTTGCTATGGTAACCAGTGAGGTGTGGGCTGCAGCATTGTCGTGATGAAAAAGGACTCCCCTGGTGAGCATTCCCGGCCTTTTTTTCTTCGATTGCTTCTCGGAGGTGTTT
>NC_142928.1:48531996-48571996 GCF_046866305.1 Octopus bimaculoides
AATGATATTGATAATTATTTTAAAATTAGCCAGAAGGTTCCGTATGTATGACACAATACGTATCAAACAAAATACTTGTACACATATACGCACGTACATATACGCACACCCTCATACACACACCTGATAAATTGAGGAATGACGTAAAAATCTCATATGCTATATTAATCGTTTTCATGCCTTGTAATACTAATATATATAAATTGAAGTAATTTATATCAGTCCAAGACCGCTGACCATGTAGAATCAATATGTGCTAACACATTCTAATACATTTCGTACCAAGTATTTTCTCCAAAAGTTGATAGTGAAATATTGTCCGCGTAATCCTGGCCTAATGGAAACTCATTTCTGAGCCCGTCATGCGACAAGTTTCAAAATAACTCCTGGTATGGTTTCTATCAAGCATTTCTTTCTTTTATCGTGGATAATGTAATTTGAATCCTTTGTTTCACACCTCTATCTCAATCCGTACCATTATATGAGCACACCTCTATTATAACTAATTATTGATTAACCAAGCATTTATTCAACATAAAAGCAGTGCAAGTTTCACCTGTCTTAGTCTCCAGATTCTAAAGTTACCCATCATGATTTTGCTTTCACTATTCGCATCATTTGCTTGTAGTATACAATTTACCCCACATACATAAACGTGGTTGTTATGCTTGAAGAAACTATAAAGGGGTAGATACCGCAGTATAGTTTGTGTCTACTAGAACATTCACGTGCAATGGGGAATAAATATAACCGCTTCGTATTAGGCTTACCTCTATAACTGATATACATTGTTTATTAAAAATCTCACTGGCTATTCACGATAGCAGAATATGTTCTACTGGCAAGGTGTTGCTACTATTTGTAGCTGTCGAGCTTGTATCATTGCCAAGGTCAAGGAAAGTGGAATTTACGTGATCTGGTAATCACGGTGCTGGAGATGACGGTGATTCATCTCTCTGCTAACAAGATAAATAATAGCGCATGTTGCACCGAAAACCAATATGAGAAATTATATATTGTGATCTAACAGAACATCCATTTTTAAGTGATGATAAATATTACCTCACAGTAAAAATGCAGTCTTTAATATTATTTTTAATACAGACTTTTCTAGTAATCCTCGCCACCATACAATAATGTATCGCTGTTACTGGAAGCATCTGATTTGTTCTGCAATGAATTATAAAATCGTTTCATATCTCGGTCTCCGTCCACGAGCGTTAGAGTTTTTATGCAATACGAGAGGTTATATTTGATTCTGTATCATTCATTCGGAAATAGGAAGTTTGCAACACGGAAATAGTGGAAGAAACAGCCATGATTTCATATTTGCTGCCACAAGTTACTTGGGAGCGTGATGCTGCAGACTCGATAGAGTATCTTGCCTTCGTTTGCTGAGAGTTTGACATTCATAAGGCATTTATTATTACATAAACAAATACATCGCAAGGCATTTCCAGTCACATTGTACTCCCCACCAATTTGCTCCCCATAAATGTCCCCATATATATATATATGTATACAGATGCGTAGATAGATGCATAGACAGAGAGTTGGATTACTACATACACACATACTTACATACATATATAGAAACAAGAAATATCATATCATAAGCTGTAAGAGCTTAGTATTTTTCAGTCATTTATTCTTATTCATTTGTTTATTTATATTTATGTCTTCATTTACTCGCTTATTTCCATATTTCATTCATTTATTTGGATTACTTATAAAAGAATGTCGGATCTTTGCACTTTCATAGGCAGATCGGGTGATTAACTTTTTGTAACTCAACACTTTCAATCTTCGGACACTGGTAGAATGTGTCATATAAGACATCTTTTACTATTAGCGTTGTTGAGAAAAGTTTCTATTTACGAAGTTATTTCGTGTTAAAGTTGTCATATTTCGGTAATTTCAACCAATCAATGACGTATATCCAGCTGTATAAAATTGCAGTAAATGATGTTGCTAGAAGTACAAGTAAAAGAGTTGGTTGCATGATAGCATGATAGGGACGATGATGGTGCTCGTGAGGATAGTGGTTTTGGATAGGTAGTGGCAAGTGGGACAACATGGGCAGTGGAAGGAGCCAATGTGTGAGGTGAGGTTAGGGGAGAAACTGTAGACCAGGAGGTCACACACACACACACACACACACACACACACACAAACACACACACACACACGCACACACACACACACATACACATATATATACAGGGTATGAGTGAAAGTGGAGTCAATTAGACCCAGAGGTTGAGGTAATGTTGAGTAAGTGCTGTGGATAGAACATAGATTTACAAATGCAATGACCAATCTTAAAGACTATTGGATTTTACTCACAAGGTACTGTAATCTTATATGTATACCATTGTACCTAAACAATGGATTTAGAAATACAATATCCCTACATTCGGTCTCTATTTCCTATCTTATGTGAAGTAACTATTGCTTAACCATCCTCTCACACCGTCTCTGAAGGCATATAATAAATATCCTGGAAACAGGTGTAAGATATATTTCTAAATGTACTATATTATACACAAACTTGGTTCTTTATCTCATTACGAAATCCTTATATATGTGTGTGTGTGTGTGTGTGTGTGTGTGTATGTGTGTGTGTGTGTTTATGTGTGTGTGTGTGTATACATATATACGTATATACACATATATATATATATATATATATATATATATATATATATATATATATATATATATATATATATATATATATATATATATATATATATATATATGTATGTATATATATATATATATATATATATATATATATATATATATATATATATATATATATATATATATATATATATATATATATATATATATAATCATTATGTCTTCTACGTTGTATACAGCTATAAAAATCGGTTAAAATGTGTGGAAATTTATTTGAATAGTACAACTACAGTTTGGGAAAAAAGTACTATCACCGTGCGAACATCATAAATATATTTATAAATATATCGATTCGTATTTTCTTAGTTTCATGACATTTTTAAAAAAATATATAAATGCGATAATAGAAAATATTTGCTCTAATATATCTTGCAAACTATATTAAAAACGAATTATGTAGACACATTTTTCAGGAGACAGTTTATTATAGTGTGCTATATGTGGTAATTTTTGTATAAAGTGTTGAATTATACGGAAGCCATCCAATATTATATGATATATCGATATATGTGTTGGGGAAAGTGATGACACTAAAGCAATAATAACCCTTCTTTGTAAAATAATGCTTATTGCTAGTTATCCTTAAAAAATGTACAAACATATACATATACTGATACTAATACACATACACATATACACATACACACATATATGCATATATACATATGCCGATGTGCACACGTACATATGCATTTATTTAAATAGACACACGCACGCAAACACACACACACACACATACACACACACAAACACACACACACACACGCACACACACACACACACACACACACACATATATATATATATATATATATATATATATATATATAATCAATATGCCTGATTGTGTGTGTAGAAAGAAAGAGAGAGGCAGCAGAGGACGATAGAGAGAAATAGGCTGAGAAGTAGTGACACTATTCTAACGAAAGCAAGGCTAAACAGAGTAAAGATTTTTTTTTTGTTTTTTTTTGTTTTTCAAATTGGGCAGACTGTTAATCTTAGACTTCCATTAGAGTAAATGATCTTCCTGCCATTTATCATTACATACAACTATTGTGTTAGAAACAAAAGAAACATGAGTCGACTAAGTCTTGTGAAATACTGATACCAGCTGCCCAGCACCAACTAAAAGCCAAACGGTTATTTCCGGAAGTAAGTCCACGGAATTGCAAACAAGCAAGTGTGTCCTTGAACACGGATCACCTGCGAGTACACGGACTGATTTGTGCGGGAAGAAGGTACATATTGAACTATGGACGCAAGTCAAACCAGAAACTACGAAGGGATTTTGATTATATATGTGCAAATTGATTACCTCGACAGTTGATAATTGATTTCTAGGAGAGAAGGCAAGCCAATTCTAAATTGATGAGAATCCTGGTAGAAACATAAGATGATAACTCATATGTTAAGTGGAGGGCGAAATAGTGCGTATCATTATGATGCGAAATTGGCGACTCAGTATATGGAATAGGGATCATCATTTTTTTCATCATAACTTCGCATTGAGTCACAGGATGAGGGTGTCCGCAAGCTATGAGACCTAAAGTGAGAGATTAAGTAATCTTAGAAAAAAAAAAGTAGAATAAACTAACTGCAACTTTATCTAAAAATATTCTCATTGATCATAGCAATTTGTGTGGTCGTCAGTGTTGGCAAAAAATATACAAACAGCAGAGTAGGTTTTTGTCTCAGATCCGACGTATATCCCTCACCTAGTCGTGTCTGGCTTCCATCTCTAAAGAACAATAACCCAGAAACTAGTCCACATATATGGTACTTTGCGCTAGATGAGAGTGCTGAACTCCCTGTTCGAAAATATAAGGACACATTTAGTGTGTTTTATTGCCAGCAAGAAATGATGTTTCTTGGAGCTAAAACAAAAGTAACATCGTCCCTTTCGGAACAGCCACATGATGTTGGCAAATAGCCATTACTTTAAAGAATTGTTACTGAATGTCTCTCTTTGAGGGATTTGGAAATAATAATATTTCTATATATATATATACATACAACCATTTATCTATGCATTCGTCTATCTATCTATCTATCTATCTATCTATCTATCTATCTATCTATCTATCTATCTATCTATCTATCTATCTTTCTTTCTATCTATCTATCTATCTATCTATCTATCTATCTATCTATCTATCTATCTATCTATCTATCTATCTATCTATTTATCTATCTGTCTGTATGTCCGTGCATCCATCCGTCCGGCCGTCTCACTATCTATCTTCTTACTTATCTATCTGTTTATGTGTTTGCCTGTCTGTCTGTCTGTCTCTCTATATGTTTCTTTATGTGTCCCTCTCTGGAAATGTGTGTCTTTATGTCTGTCGTTTCTCTGTTTGTTTAGCAATTTCCATCACTAACTAAAGAGTCGGATATGCCTACGTATAGTTAAGTGTGCATGCCTGTGTCTATGTAGATAGTATACATGGCTGTGAGGTTATGGAGATCGCTTTAAAATCACATGAATTCGTGTTCAGTACCACTTCGCAACACAATTACGAAGAGTTTTCTACTCTATTTGACGTTGGTCCAGTTCACTCAGCTGGCAAAAATAGGTATTACAACTGCTGAACGGCATCTCGTTCAGGTAGAGACATTAGGTGGAAACAGGGCAAGGGTCTTTTATTATAGTCTGTTGATGCGGAAAGCTTTGTGAGTGGATTTGATAGATAGAAACTAAAAAAAAATATTTATATATATATATATAAACAAAAAAAAAACAGGAAGTTGATAGTTTCGACACAGTGCTCAACTGGAGCATATTTCATATACCATGAACGGATGAAAAGCAAAAAATTTGAGACCAGAATGTGAAAGCCGATGAAATGTTGCTAAACACTTTCCAAACGTGCTAACGACTGTATCTGCACGCTGCATTAAATCATAAAAGGCGAAGTCGACCACTAAGCATAAAGACGGGCGAAATGCTGCACAGCATTCTGTCCGTGCTGGTAAAGATCTGCAAGTTCATGTGAACAATATTAACATCAAAAATGTATCGTTTGCCATACACATTAAGGAAGATAAAATTTATTATTTGAAATATATGCATTAATAACATTTAAAACTATATTAACAACCAATTACACTTAAATCTTTTCCAGAGGAATTTCAATTTGGTATAATAAAACTTGTTTTATTTTGAATAAACAATTCTATAAGAAGTATATAGGTATTAATTCTACATGACATCTGAGAATTCATAAAACACAAATTGAGAAAAGTATATACACTTCTATGGATATTCCTAAGCAGTATGTTGATTTCTTAATAGCAGTTATAGTACAAACACACGTATAAAGAATGCAATACACACACACACACACACACACACACACACACACACACACACACGCATATATATATATATATATATATATATATATATATATATATATATATATATATATATATATAGATATGTATATATGTATATATATATATATATATATATATATATATATATATATATATATATATATATATATATACAAAAAGAGAAAATTTGAAAAAAACACAGAGGATTTGTTTTACAGGATTAAGGAATATATTAGGATCACTATAATAAAGATGTATTGGGTTGTCCTGAAAGTTCGTACCGTTTTATAGTAGCATTACTTTCGACTTATTTTAGGACATGGTTGAGTCCATAAAATATGATTTGACTACACTTCCATTTAGAGTACACTTTAAGCTATCTTTTCGTGGAAGAACGTTTATGTTTCTATAACCTTTGTTAATTCTGTGACCTTTTAAAATGGAAGATAAGAAAGTTCATTTTCGGCACTTGATGCTTTTCTTTTTCCGTAAAGTGAAAAATGCCTCACAAACAACCAAAAGAATATGCGCCGTTTATTTCTTTATCGGTAATGTTTATTTATCCGAAACAATTGTACTGACGTGGTTCGCAAAGTTCCGAGCTGGAGATTGTAGCCTTATTGATAAAGAGTGATCAGGCAAACCATCTACTACAGATGATGACCAAGTCAAGTTATTTATCGAGAATAACCCCCATTGCACAACCCGAGAATTGGCAGAAAGGCACAAGCTATCAAACTCCGTCTTTCATGAGCACCTGGTAAATCTTGGGTTCAGAAATCGCTACGGCGTTTCGGATACCTCATGAGTTGAGTGAGAAGAACCTTTCGGATCGCATTTCCATCTGTAATTGATATGTGTTCCAAACGGAATCAAAACGGAATGAAAACGCGCCTTTTTTAAAGCAAATTACGACAGATGACGAGAAATGGATTATCTACCAAAATGTTCAGAGAAAGCGATTCTGGAGTAAGCGTCATCAGCCACCTTTAGCCACCGCAAAAGCGGGTCTTCACCCTAAAAAAGTCTTGCTTTGTGTCTGGTGGGATTGGAAAGGAATTCTGTACTATGAGCTTCTCCCAAGTAACCAGACAATTAATTCTGAGAAATACAGCACACAACTGGACGAGTTAAAAAACAACAATTCAAGCGAAACGTCCAGAATTGGCCAACAGGAAGAGGGTTGTTTTCCAACATAATAATGCAAGACCGCACGTTTCTTTGCTGCAGCTCGGCTAGGATGTGTTACCCCACCCTTCATATTCACCAGATATTGCTCCTTCGGATTTCCAATTATTCAGGTCTCGGCAGAATAGTCTTAATGGTAAAAATTTTAATTCCTCGGATGACGTAATAAGATACCTTGATGAATTCCTTGCCGTGAAACTACCTCAATTCTGCGAAGAGGTCACTTTCAAGTTAAAGTCAAGATGAAGACGCATTGTGCAATAAAATGGTTCATACCTGGTTGATTAAAAATGTAATTGGAAGTATTTGATGACCTTTTCTTTCCTCTAAATATCGGCACGGACTTTCCGGACTACCCAATACAGTTTTGTGCAAAATAGCATTTTGCTCTTTCAACAAAATTAAGATAAGAACAGGTTTCGCATTGCTCATCAAGCCAAGAATTGAAAATAAACATATTGCTAATGGGATGATATATTACTACGGGAAATAATTGTTCACTTATTTATTTTACAGTAAAAGGGAGGTAAATCTGTAATTCTCATTTTTGGTCTCCTTTTTTTTCTGGTTTGTATCTTTAAAAAGGTGTAAGTTTTTTATTCTTAATATGAGTTCTTTTCTCAAGAGAGGAAAAGTATAGTCACCTTAATTCCGAAACATGTGCCGAGTTGATAGCACATTATCGTAGAGAATCTACCAGCTGTATTCCGATAAACAGTGAGATACATATCCGAAATTGATTTTATGAAATGACATACAAATGTAATCTAATCTGTTAGCTATTACAAGAGATACCAAAAGAGCATAGGTGGAAAAGTTGTCCCAACAAAATAACACTGTACATGCAATGCTTACATGGTTAAATCAATATACCATACAAAGAAAAAATATGATATTGTGAGGAGAGTACTTAATATAAAACACCAGCTATATTTTGTAAATAAATCGTGTTGTTGCCTAATTTTGCAGATCTTTTTCAACAAATTTTATTCAACAAAAACAATAACATGTAGCAAACACATCTTTAAATAATTATTCCGGTGCAAATTCACCATCTACTTAAATTACTGCTTCCCATTTGCTTCATAAAAGTTAGATGGTCATTTAAAGATGTTTTTGTTAAATATTGATATTGTTTTTATTGAATAAAATTTGTTGAAAAAAAGCCGCAATAATTATGCACCAACTCAATATATACCAGAAAAGTTAGACAAGTATTTCAAGGGGAAAATTACATAAATGCAACTCGATATAATTGAAGAACATTGACAGATACAAAACAACTTTCAACAATTGAATTGGCTTAATGACAAAAAAATGTTTTAAATATAAATTGCAATAAAGAAAACTGGTTTGTATTATTCAGTCTTTTATTGTGTATCTGAGACAATAAATGTCTATGCTATACGATTAAGTTAAAACAATGAAATATTATGTTAAAATCTCAGAATTATTTATTATAGAAGTTTCCGGAAGCTTTACTGTGTAGAAACGCGTTACCGGCATGAAATTCTCATATAGAGAAGATTATGAAGGACAATATCCTTTCAAAGTGAGCCGTGGTATCTTCCATGAAAAACTATAAAGAATTCTCTCTAAAACACAAATTGTTTTTCTCTGTAAAACTCGTCTCACTTACCCAACTAAGGCAATTCCCCACCCCGACGTCTACTATCCCTTGGACAATTACCCCACTTGGTTAATTACCTCCTCTTCAATATAATAAGAAATTCTAAATCATTATCTAAAAGTGCAAATTATACGCTATTCCTCGCAAATAGGGTCTACAACTAACTTTTTTTGCTGTAGATGTGTATGCAATTCAAAATGCCTTGTTTTACAACTGAGATGTATCGATATTGCTATGATTTTGTCTTACTGTAATCAATAACAAACACATTTCGTCAATATTGAAGTCTTTATTTCAGTGAAATTATAATTGTCTAAATCTTATAAAAATTATCTGAATCTTATAAAAATTACACACATTAGGCGTACGTTTCTCAAATTTCCCAGGTATAGAAATAGCGGCTTATACACCGAAAAATACGGTACACATCGGAGTTAACTGCTTAGGGATAATTATCCAAGCGCGTAATTGTACTAGCGGACCTTGAGTGGGAAGGGGTTATTGTCCATGGGGAGTAAATGTCCTAGACTCGTAAAACTATTGCAAATTCTCTCTAAAATATGCGTAAGAACACATTCGCATCAGAGAAGCAATTTATTTATACCTACATCAAACATGTCATACAAAATCCATATTTACGCATAAATATATTTCCGAGAGAAAAGTAAATTTATTACTTTCTTATACAATCAATTTGAGTAGCTTGTAACATTACTATTTTCAGACATGTTATTTTCGACGTGCAAAATTTGAACGAATTTAGTGCAACTAGATTTTATATAGAAAATTTAGCTTTATTGGTTTTTCATGGTGTAGGTTCCTGATAAATCTTGGGCTTCAAGAATATATTATATTCTAAGGTTATTAGATAAAATTATAAATATACGGCTAAAGAAATTTCAAAAATTAAATAGACGTTGATGATTGACTAAAAAAGTAACACATGAAAATAATGTTAATAAATATCGATCATGTTCTGTAAAAACTACGAAAAATAAGAGAATCCAGCGTATAAAGTACGCAATTAATACGTGTAAATGTCTACCACCTTCAAAAATGTTTGTTGCTGCGTCACGTGTTTATTTTGAATATTCAGAAAATGTTAATGATTATGGTTTCATTACCTATTTAATGTTGTCTAACTAATATTCAACTTCACTCCCCAAAATATACAGCCCGATGTGATGCATATATATTCATTATATCCACGTGGGTGTTACGACCTATCCTGCATGAACATTGCAGTTTTGATCATGGAGTAAATTATAATTTTAATAATAATATAGGTTATTTTTTAAAATTAATTAATCAATCAATTAATAATTAATAATTTTACCAAGTAGTCAATACGTTAAAAAAACATTATTATGTGAATTATACCAAATATTCTATAATTATATGCGTAATTATATTCAGGGGTCAGCTAACTGCCTCGCCGTGTAATGAATTAGAACTTATTTCTTTTAAACTACCATAAACAATCTGCAAGATATGAACACACGTTATTATGTTGGAAAAAGTAAAAATGATGAATCAACATTATTTCTTTTAACCACAGATGCGTTTCGAATTTAAAGTAAAATATATTTACCCATTATTCTCTTCAGTGTGGTACACCGAGTTATAAATTTGTGAGGGTTGGGATGAAATATGTACGCGATCAAGCATCATCGCATAACTAATATTCAACCGCGCTCTCAAAAATATACAGCCGGATATGGTACATAGTTATCCCTTATAGCCATGTGTGTGCTACGACTTATCGCACAGAAAAACTGCAGTTTCGATGTTGGAGTAAATTATAATTTTAATCGTAATATAGGGTAAAATTAATTAATTAATCAATCACTCAATTAATAATTAATAATTATTTAGGTGAATTATGCAAAATATTCTATAATTATATAAAATATTATTATTAGGTGTCAGCTAAGTGCCTCGCAACGTACTGAATTAGAAATAGACGCTAATGTCTTTTCAACTGCCATAAAAATCTCCGAGATAATAATACACATTTTTTATGTGTGTTATTATCTCGAAGATTTTTATGAAAGCTGAAAAGACATTAACGTCTATTTCTGATTCAGTACGTGACGAGGCACTTCGCTGACCCCTGGTTATAATTGTGTATATAATTATAGAATATGTTTTACAATATATATGTGTGTGTGTGTGTATCTCTCTCTCTCTCTCTCTCTCTCTCTCTCTCTCTCTCTCTCTCTCTCTCTCTCTCTCTCTCTCTCTCTCTACGTATATATATATATATATATATATATATATATATATATATATATATAGAGAGAGAGAGAGAGAGAGAGAGAGAGAGAGAGGTTATCATAACTATGAGCATGTAAATACATTACTGAGATTGTTAATACGAGTCAAGTAACTCCTCTGATTACATATCTTATCACCATTGATTCATGCATACCTTATAAGCACAAAAGCAAAAGCCATAAAACGTGTACAAACAACAGCATCAACACCTACAGCAATAAAATTTATCATAAATATGGAAACATTAAATATGACTTGGCGATTTGTCGTTGATAACGCCGTTTAGGAGTGGAAATTTAAGGGAATATAAAAGTATTTAATAGTTGTACATCTAAGCCTTGTGTGTGACGTATTTAGTAGAGAAACGTGCCAAATAATTTATAACATCGAGTGAAATACATCCAAAATCTCATGTCAAAACACGTCGCATTTCCTTTCATTGTCCAGTGGTTTCTACACACTCCTTCAAAATTGACTTCATAAACAAGAGCCACAGTCTTTAGAATAGTAATTAAAGCTGGATTCCTTTGCTTGACGAGACACGGTGCTGTCGGAACACCGGCTGTCCCAGCATCCCATTAAGCTAAACAAGTGGTTGTAATATCAACACACATTCGGCTGAAACTGTATGTGTCACATTCTCTGTTTTTGTCCTAAACTTTGACCCCCCATGAATCCCAAATTTTATTTTGATATTCATGGGATCAGCTGTCTTCCAAGACTCATATTGTCGTTCAATGGTCGAAATGAGGAGTAGATAGACAGCCGAAAACTGATGAAGGACCGTTGTTTTGTGTTACTTGTTCTGTTTTCCCTTTTTTCTCTCGTTGTGTGCATAATTAACTCATTTGATTTCGTATTTCATGTTGTTTATGGATAAATATAAATTTGCTCTACTTAGGGAATCATGAGTACTCTTCGTATTCTACATGTATTGAAGATTCCTGATTTACTTTAGCACTAGTTTTATCCTACTACTATGTATACACAGAGGTAACCCTAAATAAAGGGATAACCAATAAATTCTTTCTCTAGCTCGTTTGCTAATTCACTCTTTTTTCTATGGAGTTCACACTACAAAATGGTATGATTCTAATATATTGAGCATTCTGGCCTCATCGCGAGGCCCTGTCTTTCCTTTTACCTTCATTTATCTTATTTTATGAAGCTCCATTTACTATAAAGGTTTGCTATAATGATGGCGAGTATGATTTTCGGAATTATCTCTGTAAACACCGATAGATATCAGCAGTCAAAACGGCTAAAAGAAGTGTTATTTAATGTTATGTTATCTTTTAAAAATAATTAACCGATCTTGCTAATTTTTTTTGTTTCTTGATCAAACGTTTTTCTCCATTTCCTGCACGTGAGCATATATGTGCGTGTGTAGTGATGTGTTTATATTGCGACGACGACAGGCTATTTGCTTCGTCAAATTATATACTTGTAACCAAGATTCAAACAAGCAGGAAATGGAGAAAAACGTTGGATCAAGAAACAAAAAAAATTACCAAGATCGGTTAAAACCATTCTATATTGTGGTAGAAATGCTCATTAGATTTCAAAGTTATTTCCCTTTCATAGAAATAAGGAAATGCATAAACTTATATGTTTTTTTTGTTTTTTTTGCTTTTTATTTGTGTATCAATATTTATAAATTAGCAGCACGAAAGAGGTAAGCATTTGTGCATCTAGTGTCAGTACCTAATTTTCATATACTCGTTTTGATAAGCACAACTTTTACACACTTTTAGGTGTTTATTTCTCTTTTGAGAACATTTCGAATGTACTTCAAAAAGATAAAGTAAACAATCGCAAATGATGAGTAGGTAGAGCTAAAATGTAGGGATGGGAAAGGAGATAATGGTTAAAATATGAAGCTACGTTGTACATTCAGAAGATTTTCTTACTAAATATTATTTCTACTGCTGGCACAATGTCTCAAATTGTGTCTTCGGTGGGCTGGAAATATATTGTCGAATAAGTCGGCAGGTACTTATTTTATCGACCTTAAAAGAATGAAAGTCAATGTCCACCAGGGCGACATTTCAACTCCCAAAGTATTATCGGAAGAAACTTTCTTAAGCATTTTGTTCGCCGTACCAGCTCGTTCCCTCAGTAGTTTATTAAATATATTATGAAAATAAACTAAACAACATCAATACAGTTAAATTACTTTGACTTTGTAAGCAAAGTTTTCACAGTTCGGACATTGGCACTTGGTGGTCATACTGTTAAAACCATTCTATATTGTGGTAGAAATGCTCGTTAAAGATATGCATGCCGACCAAAAAGCGCACTGCATTTTTTTGAATCAGGGCTTCACAAATATTCTCTTGATATAGTTGAGCTCTCCGAAACTCGTCTGTCTGTTGAGGGTCCAATAAATTAATCTACTTATGAATATACTATCTCCTACCAGAGAGTCAGCGTAGAGAATCGTGTGTTGGGTTTGCTCTCAAGAATTCATTAGTATCCTCTATTTCAGAATTTTCAAGTGGTGTATCTGAATGAACCATGTCAGGACATATAAAATTGACAAAATATAGGTTTCTTACATTTTCAGTATTTATGCACCAACAATGTCTCATTCTGTTGAAACTGTAGGACAATTTTACGAACATCTAGTACACATATTGAAGAAAGCACTAATTTCGTACTAGTTGGTCAATTTGGGAAATTTCAATGCAAGAGTTGAAAATGACTACATTTCCTGGCCTGTTTAGGCCGACATGGCATTGGAAAATGTAATAAACATGGAGCAGATCTCTTGACCTTTTGCACCTAGGATGGTCTGGTTGCTACCAACACTCTCTGTAAGCAGAAAAAAAAACACCTGCATGCATCCAAAATCGAAAGACTGGTATCTCATAGATTATAATTTGATCAGAAACCGTGATAGGAATGATGTTTCTAGTGACGGGCCATGAGAGTATCAGAGAGCTGTATTGACCATCGTCTAGTGCGTGGAAAAATTAATTTTTTGACAATGCCTAAAAGTCGGCATTCTTGTTCTAATGTACCCAAAAAGTTAACTGAGTTGCAAACTTCAAATTACCAGGCAACTTGTAAAGATTTCACAGTATTAATCTGAATCTAAACAATCTATTAATCTGGATCCAGACAATCAATTCAAACGAAGCATACAGAAAACAGAAACGGAAGGTTGAAACTGTTCTAAGGAAAGCGAAGCAGGAATGATGAATGACGGAGGAAAAGGGATGCAAGAAGCAGCTGGTAAAAATGATATCAAGGTTTTGTACTCTTATACTTAGGAGATGTATGGCCGAAACTCTTCTTCAATAAATCGAAACCAGCAAATGGACATTTGATTTTGACAGAGACCGCTCCTATTCATAAGTGGTGAGTAGATGATTTTTCTGCAGTTTTCAATATACCACCAGCTGCTGACATAAAGATGATATAAAATATCGAACACCTTCCAGTTATGGAGGAGATGCAATTTGAACCAACTCTAAATGACGTTTATTTCGCTGTGAATAAGCTGAGTAAAAAAAAGTTCTCTAGGGTCTGGTGGAATCTGTGTAGGGATGTCTTGAAATATGAAGGTGATAAAATGTTGAACTCATAACTATATAAATTTGTCACTGTTAGAGCGATGAGGAAATGCATCAGGACTGGATTGATCCTCGTATTAATCGGGGTGAAAAGATCTGTGTGGTAACTTTTGTGGGATTTTACATTTGTCTGTAGCTGGAAAGGTACTCGTTCTCATTCTGTTGGGACGTTTAAATACCTTCATAGTTCCAAGTATAGCGTCTGAATCTCAATGTGGTTTACTCTCCTCCAGGGGAAGAGTTGATTGTATTTTTACTACCAGACCATCTCTTGAAAAATGCATTACCCCATACCATTGTTTTGTTGATTGAAACACTGCATTTAAGGCGGTGAGCTGACAGAAATATTAGCACGCCGGGCGAAGTACTTAGCTGTATTTCGTCTGTCATAACGTTCTGATTTCAAATTCCACCGAGAACGATTTTGCCTCCCATCGTTTCAGAGTCGATACATTAAGAACCAACTGGCCCTCTCTCCACAAAAATTGAGGCCTTGTGCCTAGAGTAGAAAAAATTTAAGCAAGGCATTCGGTACTGTTAACCGAAATGCTGTGTCGAATTCTAAGGAAAATAGGTTGCCCCCAAAATTTGTAAACAAAATCAGAGCTTTCTATCAAGTTATGAAGGCTGCAGTTCATATTGATAGCTGGATTTCGGAAACTTTGACCGTGGAAAATGGAGTAAAGGAAGGAGACCCTGATGCACCCACACACTTTGCAATATGCTTTGCTGTTGTGCTGTCACACGCTTTTCAAAGGCCTGAGGAGGGTAATTACTTAAAATATCGAAAAGCAGGGAATGTTACTTTATTTCATGTGACCTGACTGAAATTCAAAGCGAAGGTTTTCCTTCACTCATTACGGAACTCTTAAACACTGACGATTGCGAACTTTGTCAGTCACTTAGAAACAAGCCTGCAATCTCATGTATCTGCATTTGATACAGCTTTTGTTATTTTGGCTTGACCATCAATTTGAACAGAACAGTTGTAATGTCTCAACCTGCACGTGGAGCTGTTTGCAATTCGCCTAAATGTTTCGTTAAATGTAAGTTACTTTAGGTTGTTGACTCTTTCGTCTCCCTTGGTAGCTCTGTACATAATGATAGGAATCTTGATACAGAAATATATCTACTAATTCAAAAGCGAGCACAAGCATTTAGTGGTTTGGAGTTACGCGTTTGGGGCCAATGGCATAATTTAATGACACAAAATTGGCTCTTTACAAATCGTATGTCTTACCATCCCTGCTGTATTCTTCTGAAACATGGACGTGTTATAAAAGACATCTGAAATTGTTAGAACGATTTCACCAAAAATACCTTCGCCACATTTTAAACGTTAAATGGGTCCTTTGTAGTACAGACAGAGATGTCTTTCTGTCTGTGGCTTCACGTCAATTTAAACAATGATTCTGGAAAACCAAATGAGATGATCTGGCCATATTATTCAAACTGCAAATGAACGTCCACTGAAACAGCTGTTTTATGGTGAGCATGCAGAAGGGGAAACGCTATCGGTGTAAACCTAAGAAGAGAGTAAAGAACGGCATAAGGCTACCATGCAGTCACTTGGAATGGATCCACAGGCCTTAGAATCCTTGCTTCGGATCAAGTTGGATGGCGAAGAAAAGTGTGGAGGGGGAGTGAAAGTGCTTGAAGAGGTGAGAATAACATATGCAAGACTCAAATGAGATATAATGAAAAATATTGCGATCGAGAAGTGGAAACTCAGTGAGCTTTTTAGTGTGCACCGTTTGCGACAGACAATGCCTTTCTTTTGTTGGGCCCAAATATCATTTGTGAACCCATGAAAAACAACCTCCTCCAAATACTCTGCCTATATACCTGTGCAAACCTTTCAACGCCGTGAATGCCATAAAGTCTGCAAATCTAACGGAAACCTCAAAATACATTTTAAGCTCCGCAAATATCAGAACTTAACTGCATCTGGTGGTGGTCCAAATCGGATATGCAATATATGTGGGTGTCTTTATAATGTTTTGCACTCACTTCAGCGATTCGCTAAATCATCCATAGATATTTATGATGAATGCAGATGACACAGAATTAAATCCGGAACCAGCCGAATCGAGTGATCTCTACTGATGAGGCTAGGGAATTACTCGAACCTGATAGATTAGTATCGGGAATTTCTCGACCGGTGATTTCGGGTGATTACAATCTCTGTCAGTATATATGTATACAATTTATGTGCTTTAACTACAGCATTACATCATTTTAGCTCTTATTTCTAGCAATGTCATTGTTCTAACACTCATGCCATATTTTGTGACAGTTATAATTTTAATTTTTGGTATCGCATTGCACACGACTGTCTATATGAAATATATATATATATATATATATATATATATATATATATATATATATATATATATATATATATATATATATATATATATATATATATATATATGTATGTATGTATATATGTATGTATATATATTCTTCAAAACTATGCAAAATATAGAAGAAAGACACTAGTAAGGGAACAATTAGCGGGGCATATTTGTTTGACGTTCAAGTAATATCAAAGATGTGTTTACGTATCGAAACTGCGCTCTTCTACAGAAGGGAATGAGTTTGGGCAACAGATGAAGAAAGGAAGGAAAGGATAGAAAAAAGAATGTGCGTGGTTTAAAAGTTTCCATGTTGAAAACAAACACACAGACATACACACGTATATATTTATACGTACAGAGACATATATTGAGAGTTAGACAGGCAGATAGATAGATATAGTAAAAGTATATATATATATATATATATATATATATATATATATATACGCCATGCTTGGTAATACAATATATAGCGTTTGCGCACTATTGTCAGTGGTTGTTACGCAAATGCACCAGCTGCAAATTAACGAAGACTTACACGTACATACGCATAATTGTGTCTGTATCTCATGAAAATCTACAAGGACCGGATATTGCGATTTAAATAATTTGCTTAAGGCTTCAAGTAAACAAGGAATGTGCTGTGCATTATGAAAGTCAAATATCAATACATTCGGATACATATGAATCAGTTGCAATAGATGTGCAGAGAAAAAAATAAATTGTGTATATTAGACAAATAAGAGAAAGCAATCACAGACTGAGAAATAATTAGTATCGGATAATTGTTTAAACAAGAATATATTTCCACCATGATAATGACGTAAGTATTCATATAATGGCATACACTAGAAAAGTAGTTAAAAATTCGACAAAACACCGTTGGAGACTGATTAAAAGTTTTAGATACGTCATCTTCAAATACTGGTGTTTCTAAGTAGATACCAATCTAGAGTACACAATTGACACAGGAGGGATATAGCTGTGAAGAATATCATTAAAGAAGGTATTCCAATTACTGATATTCCAAAGACAGCACAAATTCCTATATGTTTTACATCCGAAAATGAAATAAATATTCATGTGATTTTAAGAAAATGACAGTAATATGTTCTTGCTTAACAAAACGATTGCTAAAGCTATTTATATTTCTCTATTCATAAAATAGAAAGGAACATTGCTATTCATAATAACATATACATCTATATATATATATATATATATATATATATATATATATATATATATGGGAGAATATACAAAAAATAACAACAGACGAGGACAGGTGGTGTAAATAACAAAAGTATATATTAGTATATATCAATTCAGCGAAAGATAAATGCAACATAAAAACTACGTACATATTGCTACACTTACAGATTGGATCTTCTCTGTGTCACGGTCTGAAACTGCTACCAAAATACAATATTTTCAATGACATTTGAGAGTCAAGCATACGAGATCATTTTCTCTACACCAACAAGCAATTCTGTCATGAACTATTGCAGATATGATTTTCAGAAGCTGCAATGAGACAAAGAACTTGGACATATTTATTGCAACATCATACTTCGGGATATATTCAACAATGTTATAACAACTGGTTTTTTTTTTTTTTTCAAAAGATATCTCTAATTACCTGTAGAAATTCTATATTGCACTGAAAGAATGATTATAACGAATTATTCACTGCCGGGGGTTGCAAAAGTAAGCTATTTTGCATATGACATGTTTGAATATAATCACATGGAAAAAAGGTAAATAACTAAATGTTAACTTGAGTGTCGTTTCAGTTTGGCTGATTTAATTTATGTTTTTTGTTCACTTAAAAGCACCTGGATTCAAAGAAACTGTCAAGGTTGATGTGGAGTGGACATTTGGTTATATAACATTAATTTAGTTTTTTGAAAGTCACACACAATTAGGTAATAAAATATCATTCTCTCTCTCTCTCTCTCTCTCTCTCTCTCTCTCTCTCTCTCTCTCTCTCTCTCTCTCTCTCTCTCTCTCTCTCTCTCTCATTGAAGTATAATTACTCTCATGTTATTTTCCAAGAAATATGCAGTTTAATATCTGTGTTTCTTTAGCGTCTACACCTAAATGTATATAGGATAACTATGAACAGTTTTCTTCACATTTATATTGCTTGTTCTTCTTAAATATCATTTTCCCAGCTTCATACCGAATTTCAATTATCAGTGTTGTATCAAAGATAATTTCAAGCGTAAATGGTTTCTATTAATAATTAGGAGACATAATGTTGACGAAATGTAGAAAAGGTTGTAGCAGAATGGGTATGTTCTTCTCCGTTGTGCTATTTGCCAGTGTAAATTCATGATTCTCGCAAAGACGAGCAGTGTCAGCGTGTATATGATTTGCATCTGCGCACAATTCGATGCTTTGTTGATTCGGGAACCTTATATGTAGACCTGTATTCACACACACATACAGACACACACACATGCACACACACACACACACACACACACACATACACACACACACACACACACACACACACACACGAATATATATATATATATATATATATATATATATATATATATATATATATATATATATATATATATATGTATATATATATGAAAATAGGGGTTGAGACTGCACTGAGAATAGTTAAAATAGTTTTTAATATTTTATTCAAAGATTCAACTGGTTTCACAGTTTACACATGTTTTGGAAAGGTTAAAATAGAAAGATGTGGCTTCTGTCACAACTATGTTGTTTCTGACTTGTCTTCCAAGCTTGCCTTATTTTCATCTGGAGTTCATGGTTAAATTTGTATATATTTTGAATAGGGTTTGCTTAGTAGCTGATAGACACATGATTGGTCTTAGAAATGTTTGTAGGTTTCCCGCTACGTCCTTGTCTTAGTATCAAATGACAAAGTTTAGCGTCACAAATTAAGGCTGACACGGTTCACTGAACAAGTCTGACGGTAATACTGAGTGATCAAGAATCTGAAAGTTTTCTATCAATTGTTTGTAGAGAATAAACGCGTGATTATGTTTAGAAACTTATGTAGGGTGTCCGCTACGTCCGTGCCTTAGCGTCACGTGTCAGTATATTTTGCCCTGAAATGAAGGTTGTAACGGTTAGGTGACAATGTTTTGGTGCAAGTCATTTCAAATATGTGTGTGTGTTTGTGTGTGTGTGTGTGTGTGTTTGTGTGTGTGTGTGTGTGTGTGTGTGTGTGAGTGTGTGCCCGTGTGTGTGTGTGTGTGTGTTTTGAATGGTACAACAATGCACTATAATACAAAAAAATGGACTGTATACTTGTTGTAATTTAGTTATCCATAGTCCGATGATATTTCGGAATACATTTCCTTCTTCAGATATTCTTATACTAGATACATTGTAAATCGGCTTAAGTGCCGAAGACAACCAACACGCCGAACGTATACAAAACCCAGCAATACGTTCTTCCTTAAAATGCCCAATTTTAGCGAGAGGATAACTACAGCCATCTGAATCGCCATAAGAAGAGAAGAGTTAGATATACAACTAGCCCACTCTGACTCTTCTCTGAGATGACACCTTGCAAAGAAACCAACAAAGGACAACGATCAATGCACACTAACAAATTATCCCATCCGTGACACAGATTTATTCCAAAGGGTAAACGCTGTGTATAGAATAAAATGTAACAAATGCAACAAGTTCTATGTGGGTAGCACAAGACCGTTACACGTCCGCATGAAAGAACATCTAAACATGAGAGCCTCCTCCTTCATAAAACATCTAGACAGATGCCGGAACACTGACAAAAGCATAACAGTCACAATTCAGACCAACGTATCTCCTCTATCTATGAGTTCCAATATTTAGGTATAGTTTTCATTGAACTTATAAATACTGGGATATATTTTACCATCATTTTCCATAGGATATATAATGCAATAGCTACGTCCTGATACATTGCAATTTTTTTCTGTACAACTCATTGATTTTTTTCATCATTTGGGACTGTAAAGTCAATTATCTGGCATGTTCTCTTATTTTAATCTACTACAATTAAATCAGGAATTCTAGCTTCTTTTACTCTGTCAGTCTGAATATTGAAGACCAACAATAACCTGTATTTTTTTACTTTCTAGTACTTTTCTCGGTTCATGTTCGCAGCATTTATCAGTATATTGAAATCCTAGCTTTCTACACAATTCCCAGTGGATTGCTCTCCCTGGGATGTCATGTCTTTTCTTGTATTACTTCTGTGCCAGCACGCCACATTCACTTACTATATATGCAAAGCTTTCCACTTTTGATTTACATATTCTATATTGGAAATCCACTTGGTCTTACTTTCTCTTGGCTTTTATCCAATTAGTCGTTAATTAGTCGATGAAACCAACCCCTAGACTTATACATGTAAGCTTGTTGCTTATTCTATCATCTCTTCTGCCAAACCGCTAAGTTACGGGGGCGCAAACACACTAACATTGGTTGTTAAGCGACGCTGGTGGACGACAAACACACACACATATTAATACACACACACACACACGCACACATACACACACAAACACGCACCCACACATATACCCGCCCCCACACACACACATATATATATATATATATATATATATATATATATATGTATATATATATATATATATATATATATATATATATATATATATATATATATATATATATACATACATATATATATATATATATATATATATATATATATATATATATATATATATATATATATATATATATATATATATATATATATATACATACATATATATATATATATATATATATATATATATATATATATATATATATATATATATATATATATATATATATATATATATATATATATATATATATATATATATATATATATATATATATATATATATATACGGCGGGCTTCTTTCAGTTTCCGTCCACCAAATCCACTCACAAGAATTTGGTCGACCAGAGGCTATTGTAGAGTACACTCTATAAAGCACACTCTATAGAGCTCGATTTCGTGTAGACACCTGTTGGCATCTTCTCTACCTAATCCATTTTGTAGAGACTATAATCCATTATTCTAGGCTCTTTTCACAGCCATACCCCGTTCGAAATCTTCATTAGTTTTTGTATGAGGGAAAGAAAGGGTTAGCGGCTTATTTGCATTGTGTAGAGAAAACGGTAAACTTGCCAGAAAACACACATGGTCGACCCCCCCCTACCCCCCACCCACACACCCAACTAAAACACATGAACTAACAAACAAGGTGAATAAGTCCCTCGGGTTGTGGAAACAAGGGAGCAGAAGCACTAGAACTATCTATAACTCCCACAATGTAAACCTGAACACCTGAGAAATTTTTCCCTTTATTCGTTACTACATCTCTTTTCCCCTTCTTCATTCCTAGAAGTAAAGCTAGAAAAGATCGATCGTATCTCAGTATAAATGTCATTTTAAATACTTGAGGCTTTCCTTTCCCTATGTTCACTCGAGATTAGAGCAATATCGAGTATAACCAGCCGAAAATTGCAAAGATAATCTGGATCTCGACTGATGAAAATTATCTCCAAAGTACCTGCCTTTGTTTTCTCTGTAACATTTATCTGGATGTTTTGTTGTCCCTTTCTTGTATCACCTAACTGCCTAGATGTCTTGCGTTCTTGTCCCATTTTGTTGTATAGTATATGTATATATATATATATATATATATATATATATATATATATATATATATATATATATATATATATATATATATATATATATATATATGTACCATTCACATCTTTTTATTCTTTACAAACAATACACTATGCTTCATGCGAACTACAATACTCTCTAATATATATATATATATATATATATATATATATATATATATATATATATATATATATATATATATATATATATATATATACAATAATAATAAAGTAATGTTGTGGAATACCGTACGAGTGGAAATATATATGAAAGAAGGTTTGAAAATGCACTTATTTTTAAAATAGTTATTTACTTAACCGGTTTCACTTTTTTAGAAAAAGATTATCAAAAGTCTTTGAGAATAATAAAAAAATGTTAAAAAACAGTTTGAGTATTGAAATGCATATATACATTCTTTGATGATAAAATATATTTAAAGTATAAAGCTTTGTATGAACTTTGTAGTGTTACATACTGATTATCACACATTCTCTGATAATAAGATGAACATGTTAAAAACAGTGTATGAAAATACATATATGGAAAGATACATATACATATTATTTGATAATCGAATAAAGTTGAGGAGGAACTGACCTGGCTTTTTTCTCTTGTGTATATTGAGGGAATGTTTTGCTGTCTTAAGAGACAGTATGACTGGCTAGCAGGGGTGGGAGGGGAGAAGAGTTAAAAAGGATTTTATTATGTTTGTTTGGTCTGTGACTTAGTCTGTCATGGTTCACTGGTTTGTGGGAGTGTTTTTGTGCACATCTCTATGTGCGTGTGTATATATGTGTGTTTGTGTTCGTGTGTGTGTGTGTGTGTGTGCCGTTTTTATTGGTCCCAGAGTTTATTGTGGAATGTGTATATGAGTGTATGTTTGAGTGTTTTTTGTGTCGGTGGGGATGTTAGGTGTGTGTACGTGAGAGTGTGCGTATATCTCTTTGTCTGAGTATGTATGTGTTGTTTTGATCGTCCTTGTGGTGTTTGTGTGTGAGAGCAACCGTATGTATGTGTGAGGGTGTGTACGTATGTGTGTGTATTGATGTGTGCGTCTGTTTGTGTGCGTGGGAGTGTTTTGTGTGAGTTTGGGAGTGTGTGCAATGGGGGAAAACTCAACACACACCAAAATACCGCAAACATAAGAACCCCCAGAAATCATTTTTAGGCCAAGGCAACAGATCTCACGAGACCAGACGGTACACACCAACCTTGAAAAACCAAAACTAGTTAATCTCTGAAGCCTAAACCTGTCGAACCAACAAATTAAAATCCTTTCAAAAGGACTAAAATTCACTCCAACTCCACAATACCCCAACTTGAGTGAAATACAAGATGATGTCTCCCACTTTTGTAGAAAATTACGCCTCACAGAGGAATTTTTTGACAAAGAAATCAATAACGACGAATCAACGGTTCGTAACAAGAGCAATTATAATCCCATAAAAGGTAAAAACAAAACATTGGACAAATTTTGTGAGTACATTTCGAACTTTCCTTATAATGAACTTCCACAACCTAAACCCAAACCCAACACCAGTAAAAACGAATGGAAAATCATCCATGAGTTACGAAACAATCATGACATCACAATCAAATAAGCAGACAAGGGTAGCACTGTCGTCATTATGGATACAGAACAATACAAAAACTCTGTATCTCAACTCTTACAAGACACTACGTACTATGAAAGAGTAGTCAACTACCAACAAACAAGAACAATGACCAAATTAAACATACTCATTTGCCAACATCGAAACAACTTAACAACAAAGGAATGCGACTACCTAACAAACTTTAATTGTAAAACAAGCAACCTCTATGGACTTCCAAAAATCCACAAGAGCAAAACTATTTCTGAAGCTTGCAAAAAGTCCACTTCCACCTGCATCACTTTACCGCATCCCACTGATCTCAAACTAAGACCAATTATGGCAGGCCCAAACTGTGAAACACACAGATTAAGCAACTTTATTGATATCCTCCTGAAACCAATACTTCACCACATACCAAGTATTGTTAGAGACGACCTGGACCTACTAAATCATCTACCCAAACATACTGATAAAGACATTTTCATTGTTTCATTTGATGTAATAAATTTGTACACTACGATCCCACATCAATATGGACTGGAAGTCATTAAATTCTGGCTAGAAAAATACCCCAATGAGATCCCAGAAAGAATAAAAAAAGAATTCATCATCGAGGGCCTTAAGTTTATCCTTCAAAACAATTTTTTTGAATTTTAATGATAACACCTACTGACATGTATCAGGGACTGCAATGGGGACTAAAGTTGCCCCTACATATGCAAACCTGGTGATGGCCTACTTAGAATTGCAGATCTACGACAAATCCAAAACAAGATATGGCCTGTCTTTCCACCAATACCTGTTGAAGAATTGGAAACATTACTTAGATGATTGCCTCATCCTATGGTCCCACACACTCGACCAACTCTTTGACTTCAAAACCCTAATTAACAGTGTCAACAACCATATCCAATTTACAATGGAATACAGTCAATACCAACTTCCTTTTCATGACATTCTCATTATAAAAATAGGTAGCAGCATTCAGACTGATATTCATTACAAACCGACTGATTCCAAGCAATACCTTCTGTTCACCTCCAATCACCCAAAACATACAAAGACAAACATTCCCTTCAACCTTGCGAGAAGAATTTGCACACTTGTCTCTAATTATAGAACTCGAAATAAAAGACTCGAAGAACTAAAGGCAATTCTTCTCGAAAGACATTACCCAGCATCATTAGTTGACAATGGAATAGAACGGGCCAAGAAAATTGCTACCCATGACCTGCGAAAACTGAAACACATACACGGCACGTTAAATAGTCTCCCGTATCTCTCAACACACAATCCTAGAAATGCAGAAGCTTACACAATAATATACAAAAACATCCCACTACTGAATCAAGACCCACGCCTAAAAAGAGTACTCGCAACCCATAAAATAATACCAAGCAAAAGACAACCAAAATCCCTAAAAAACCTACTCACTAATGCAAAATTGCTCAACACAAGCCCACCACCTACCGTCAAAAAATGTGGTCGTTCCAACTGCAGGACTTGCATCCACCTCATGGAAGAAACAACATACAGATTCCAGTCGGGACACACTTTTGTCATAAAAAATAACTTCACCTGCGCATCAAAAAATTTACTTTATGCCATAAGGTGTGAAGGGTGCCACAAAGAATACATAGGGCAAACGAGCCTTACTCTCAGAGAAAGGATGACAGTCCACTGCCAACAATTGAGGGATCCCACCACAAGACAGATACCAATCAGTGGGCACTTAGATCTCTATGCACAAAACAAGTTCCCCAAATTCCTAGTTTTCCCATTATACCAATGCTCAGACAACACCACTGACCAAACACGAATAAATAGGGAAAATAATCTTATTCAAAAATACAGACCACATCTCAACATACCATAACATAAGACCCTCCCCAGGTGCACGCCCAAAACAAAGACACAGATACGCAAAATCACACACACACCAATACAATGCAAACCTCCGACTCGAACACACACACATATATACGCACACACACAATCACAATATCTCCACACTAGAGCACAAACCCACATACATTTCAAGAAAAAACACATGCATATATACACTTACAATACAATTGTAGCAACCACAACCAACACCCATACACACATATGTAAACAGGTACATGCACACACCTACACACCACTCCGGCAACCACAAATCATATTCACACACGCATATTTGCATACATATGTACACACACATACAAACACCCTACGCCTGTTCCCCAGTAAAAATGTCACACACACACACTCAAAATAAAAACACACACAATACAATCCCAACAATCACAACAAACACTCACAAGCACACATGCACAGAAGCATGCACACACAATGACACACCTCCCCGGCAAATACAAGCCACATAGACGCACTCACACAAACACACCCACACGTATACACACACATACTGTACTAACAATACAAACAAAACTAATCACTCACAATTACAGCGCACACACACATGTACACATATACACCAGGAAACTACACAGACCATACCCACATACACACATACACACACATACAAACGCATACCCAGTACCAACATGCACGAAACACACATGCACACACATACACATCACCTGGATAAACCCAACGTACAAGGACACCTAACAAATACAACACACACATACATGCTCACACACACATGCACCCTCATGCACGCACATGCAGTTGCTTCCTCACACACACACGCACCACAATGACAATTCAAACACAAACATATTTAGAGACACACACAAACTCACGTACACACACATAACACCCTCGCCAACACACAACGCAAATAGACATACGCACACATACAGACATACACATACATATGAACCATCACACACACACCACAAGGGTATTTAAAACAACACACTGACTCAGACAGAGTGAGACACACTCACACTCACGAACACACACACTCCCACGCACACACACAGATGCACACATACATACACACACAGACGCACACATATGTACACACCCTCACACATGCATACGGTTGCTCTCCCTCACACACACACACCACAAGGACGATTAACATAACACATACATACTCAGAAAAATAGATATACGCACACTCTCACGTACACACACCTAACATCACCACCGACACAAAAAACACACATACACACGCACTCACAAACGCACTCACGCACACACACGAACAAACACATATGCACATACACACACATGCACACGCACAACACCAGAACAAATATTAATCACACACATACACACTCATACAAACGTGCACACACATACACACACCAACCTACCATTGATACAACACACACATATTCATATACACATGCCACACACGCACACATACAGACATACACATACATATGAACCATCACACACATACGTATGCTCACACACACACACATGCACACACACATACACACACCACACGGATATTTCAAACAACACACCCACTCAGACAGAGACACACACACACACTCCCACACTCACACAAAACACTCGCACGCACACACACAGATGCACACGTACATACACACACATAGGCATACATACGTACACACCCTCACACATATATACGGTTGCTCTCACACACAAACGGACGATCAAAACAACACATACATACTCAGGCAAAGAGATATACGCACACTCTCACGTACACACACCTAACATCCACACCGACACAAAAAACACTCAAACACACACTCATATAAACATTCCACAATAAATTCTGGGACCAATAAAAACGGCACACACACACACACACACGGACACAAACACACATATATACACCCACACATATATACACATACACATATATACAGACACACAAAACCACTCCCAAAAACCAGTGAACCATGACAGACTATGTCACAGACCAACCAAACATAATAAAATCCTTTTTAAGTCTTCTCCCCTCCCACCCATGCTAGCCTGTCATACTGTCTCTTAAGACAGCAAAACATTCCCTCAATATACACAAGAGAAAAAAGCCAGGTCAGTTCCTCCTCAACTTTATTCGATTATCAAATAATATGTATATGTATCTTTCCATATATGTATTTTCATACATTGTTTTTAACATTTTCATCTTATTATCAGAGAATGTGAGATAATCAGTATGTAACACTACAAAGTTCATACAAAGCTTTATACTTTAAATATATTTTATCATCAAAGAATGTATATATGCATTTCAATACTCAAACTGTATTTTAACATTTTTTTATTATTCTCAAATACTTTTGATAATCTTTTCCTAAAAAAGTGAAACCGGTTAAGTAAATAAATATTTTTAAAATAAGTGCATTTTCAAATCTTCTTTCATATATATTTCCACTCGTACGGTATTCCACAACTTTACTTTATGATATATATATATATATATATATATATATATATATATATATATATATATATATATATATATATATATATACATATATATATAAGAGAGTATTGTAGTTCGCATGAATCATAGTGTATTGTTTGTAAAGAATAAAAAGATGTGAATGGTGCATATATATATATATATATATATATATATATTTATATATATATATATATATATGTATGTATATATATATATATATATATATATATATATATATATATGTATATATATATATATATATATATATATATATGTATATATATATATATATATATGTATATATATATATATATATGTATATATATATATATATATATATATATATATATATATATATATATATATATATATATATATATATATATATATATATAATATATATATATATATATATATATATATATATATATATATATATATATATATATATATATATATATATGTATGTATATATATATATATATATATACTATACTACAAAATGGGACAAGAACGCAAAACATCTAGGCAGTTAGGCGATACAAGAAAGGGACAACAAAACATCCAGTTAAACGTTAGAGAGAAAACAAAGACAGGTCCCTTGGAGATAATTTTCATCAGTCGAGATCCAGATTATCTTTGCAATTTTGGGCTGGTTATACTCGATATTGGTCTAATCTCGAGTGAATATAGGGAAAGGAAAGCCTCAAGTATTTAAAATGACATTTATACTGAGATACGATCGATCTTTTCTAGCTTTACTTCTATGAATGAAGAAGGGGAAAAGAGATTTAGTAACGAATAAAGGGGAAAATTTCTCAGGTCTTCAGGTTTACATTGTGGGAGTTATAGATAGTTCGAGTGCTTTTGCTCCCTTCTTTCCACAACCCGAGGAACTTATTCACCTTGTTTGTTAGTTCATGTGTTTAGTTGGGGGGGGGGGTCGACCATGTATGTTTTCTGGCAAGTTTACCGTTTTCTCTACACACTGCAAAGAAGACCCTAGCCCTTTCTTTCCCTCATACAAAAACTAATGAAGATTTCGAACGAGGTATGGCTGTGAAAAGAGCCAACAATAATGGATTATAGTCTCTACAAAATGGATTAGGGAGAGAAGATGTCAACAGGTGTCTACACGAAATTCAACTCTATAGAATGTACTTTATAGAGTGTACTCTACAATAGCCTCTGGTCGACCAAAGCCTTGTGAGTGGATTTGGTGGACGGAAACTGAAAGAAGCCCGCCGTATATATATATATATATATATATATATATATATGTGTGTGTGCGTGTGTGTGTGTGTGTGTGTGTGTATGTGTGTGTGTGAGTGTGTGTGTGTTTGTGTATGTGTGTGTGTGCGTGTGTGTGCGTGTGTATTAATATGTGTGTGTGTTTGTCATCCACCAGCGTCGCTTAACAACCAATGTTAGTGTGTTTGCGCCCCTGTAACTTAGCTGTTCGGCAGAAGAAATGATAGAATAAGCAACAAGCTTACAAGGTATAAGTCTAGGGGTTGGTTTCAACGACTAATTAACGACTAATTGGATTTCAATATACTGATAAATGCTGTGAACATGAACCTAGAAAAGTAGTAGAAAGTAAAAAAACTTCAGGTTATTGTTGGTCTTCAATATTCAGACTGACAGAGTAAAAGAAGCTAGAATTCCTGATTTAATTATAGTAGATTAAAATAAGAGAAACTACCAGATAATTGACTTTACAGTCCCAAATGATGAAAAAAATTAATGAGTTGTATAGAAAAAAATTGCAATGTATCAGGACGTACCTATTGAATTATATATCCTATGGAAAATGATGGTAAAATATATTACAGTATTTATAAGTTCAATGGAAACTATACCTAAATATTGGAACTCATAGATAGAGGAGATACGCACAAAACCCAGTTTAGTACACCTTCAGAAAACAAAGTTGTTAGGGACAGCTAGTACACTTAGGAGGGTTCTTGGCATCTAAGATAACATGTTGTATGCTGTTAGATTTTTTTTCTTTTCCAACAGTCGTCTGCGCATGACAATAATAATAAGGATAATAAAATATGGCTTAGAAAAAGTGATCTGAAAGAAATTGCTGAAGCAGTGAGGTGCAGCGGTCAGGAACAAACTCTGAGAATTAAATACACTTTGTTTCCAATAGATAAGAGTAGCGAATCTCCCCTTTGTAGGATTTGTGGCAGCAGAAACGAAGTATTATCGCATGATATTAATGAGTATAGTAAGAAGATGACCTAAAAGCAATACAAACTGAGACACTATAACGTGGCTAAGTTCGTCTACTGGAAGGCATGGTGAACGTACGGCCTGAACAAAGCACAGAAATGGTACGAACATGAACGAAAATGAAGCACCGTGAACAAGGAACATAAGATACTGCGAGATTTTATAATCCAATTCAACTCCATAATCGAGACTCGGAGTCCAGAAAGAATTAGTAAAGATTGAAAAGTACAGACTACTAAATGATACAATTGACATAGTGTAGGCTATGCGGAGGGTGTCTGTCATTCTAGGAGTTTTAGGGGCCCTCGAAGCCTAACAACCAGTTCGAGAAATATATCAGAGAAACTGAAATTGGCATGAGAGTAGAGCAAGCCGAAAAAAAAAACTGCTCTGCTGGGAAAAGCTACGATGTTGAGTTTGGTACATGGATGTTGAACACCATAATTAAAGACCAATTACTGAAGCTTACAATGTGCGGAAAGAGACCTTGTGAGACCTGTAACAGTAGGTTACTGTCCACTCTCACAGAATTTGCCAGAGCAAACAAAATCGAGCGCTTGAGAGGTAAAACAACAATGATAATAATAATTGTTTCTAGATCAGTTGTTTTAAGTATTCGATGCAACCAATATTTCTTCACAGGAAATATATTGAATCTGCAAAATCGAAAGGCAAATTTAATCTCAGGCTTAGCTGAATACACGTACAGAGTCGAAAGGCACTTCTTGCAAGCTCTAAATATTCTTACTAGTCATACTCTTCCGAAATAGGCTGTGAACAGATGTAGATAATAACGATTGACACTTTTTGAAAATATATTAATTGTTTACAATCACCGTTAATTTCTATACGGCTAGTTTCAACGTTATTATCTATATTGTTAAAAAAATAAACTTATAATATCTATCCGTTACTCTATGTGCATTAAAGGAAAAGAGGAAACATAACATTCCCTGGCATAAAATGGAGTTACGCTATGCATAATATAATCTAAGTTAAAAAGAGCACGAAATACACACAGTTGGAGATAATTTGATTTGGATATTCACATGAATTCTTTTCTGAGGCTAAACAAATGCAGGAATTTCACTAGTCTTATTTGACATCAGATTGCTTATCCTAAATATTGAATATCATATCGTAAATTTTCTCTTTTCAGCAATTTCGACTTCTATTATGCAAGACATAATAACGGTCAGACAATCTCGACAAACGAGTGCTATAGTTTAAAATCTATTCAATTATTATGGAGGGTTTATAATTCTCAATTATTTAAGAACCAATTCAATATACATAATAATTACTACACAATATTAAGTCGCTGGAATATGTTGTTAATAGAATATTGCGTGTTGAGAAGCATCAAACCATTTAAACGGAATAATACTTGTGTATTACATACACTTTGAAAGTTATTTCTAAACCTTCCTTCTGTTACGTTAGAGAGGTTAATTAACAATGTCTTCAGATGGCTGAACCAGTTTCTGGCAGTAGTCAAAAGTGTATATTCTTCGTATTCAACTGCAATTCAATGTTTCCTCTCTTTGGCGCTGTTGTCTTAACTCCAATGTATACACCTTTTTACGTATATCTATGTAAAATATGCATAGCATACATAGTTTGTGTGATAAAAAGAAATGAAGGACATAAACAAAATATGATTCAAAATACATCTGTCTACGTTTAACACAGTTCTTTCGTGATAAATAAAAAAATGTAGGATCTTAAATAAATCAATAATATATTAATAAGAGCAAGTATGAGGAAAATAGGTTAACTTTGGAGACACCTAATGTTTTGTAAGCGTTCTGCAAGGTCGATAGTGTGGACTTTGGCTACCCAACTAAAATATTTAACTGTTCGTTCACTATCGCAGATTGATTCGTACTAAGCAAATAATTTCCTCACTTGATACACGCGCACAGGCGCACGATTACATGTTTGAAGATCCGTTTATACGTTCAATTCTTTATACGTTTAATTCTTTATTTGTTCAATTCCTTATACGTTCAATTCTTTTACGTTATTGAGTATTTCATTAATTAATAGAAATGTAGTTCATACTCTTAGTAATATTATTCATACATTAATTATTAGAAATATTATTGTTCTTGAAATCGCAATATCACAATATTAAATGGTTAAACATTGTGTAGGTAATAAATGGAATATTTAACCTCAGATGAATTTTAGTGGTTAATCTTATGCATCGTTCCAACAGAATCAGATCCTTCCGTGGCTAATGATTATTTTTCGACGTTGTGACAGAACTTACAGTTTTGTCGGAATACTGTATTGGTAGTGTGGACGCAAAATGTCCCAGTGATTAGGGCGGTGGACTCGCGGACATAGTTTCACGGTTTCGAATCCCAGACCGGTTGATGTGAGTGTTTATTGAGCGAAATCACCTAAAGCATCACGAGGCTCCGGCAGAGTGTGGGGAGAACCCTGATGTATTCTTTCACCACACATTTCTCTCACGCTCTCTTCCCGTTTCTGTTGTACCTGTATTTCAAAATGCCAACATTATCACACTCTGTGTCACGCTGAACCCACCGAGAACTACGTTAAGAGTAGACGTGTCTCTGGAGTGCCTGGACACTTGCATGTTAAATTCACGAACATGCTGTTTCGTAGATCGGATCAGCTGAAACTCTCGTCATCTTAACCGACGGAGTGCCACGATGATTGTATTGATAGCATTTCTATGACTTTTCTTAGAGCAAAACTGTTGTTTATTATACGATGGTGACTCAAAAGGTAATGTCATTTTGTTTAGTACAGGTATAATTACCAACACACGAACATGTATCATGCATCAAAATGAAGCTGGTCCTCTGTGGATCACATCACTACTTCTCAACATAGTTACCGTTTCTCTAAATAGCAATGTTCCACCTTCGAATGAGAGCTTCCCCTCCTGATGTTTCAAATTGTCCTGCTGAATTAAAGGTGAATGTCAGAGCAGACCGTAAGCTTTAGATATGATCAAATATCTTCTACCCAACATTATGAGACGAATATCATACCTTTTCTCATAAGTTGCAAGTACTATGTTTCGATATTCATGTAAGTCCTGCATATATATTTATATTCACCAGCCTATTTACTTCAGTACCGAGTAGTAAGTGAATATATCTTTCTAGCTGTTAATTTGTCTACAAAATTAAGCAGATATATAATACATATACGCATAATCTTGACTTCGTCTGTAAAGCGTTCGACAGGGTTGACCATAATATCTTACTCACAAAATTGGCAAATGTTGGAATCTGTGGAAACCTTCTACACTGGATTAAGCATTTCCTGGAGATAGAACACAATAACGTGTGGTCGATGGAGTCCACTCAAGCCCAACAAAAGTCACCAGTGGTGTCCCTCAGGGGACTGTCTTGGGCCCGCTCCTCTTTATAATTTATATAAATGATCTTTACAGCGTCGTAAGTCACTGCAAATTGAAAATATTTGCTGATGAAACTAAGCTCCAGCAAATCATCAAAGAAGAAGAAGACCGAGCCCAACTCCAAACTGATCTATATGCTGTGAGTCAATGGGCAGATAAAAACAAAATGAAACTGAACGAGGGAAAATTTGAGCTGATGTATTTTGGAGAAAAGTCCTCACCAAAACAGCCATACTCCCTTCCTTCAGGGGAACCGCTCACGGCATCCAACAGTTTCAGAGATCTGGGTGTAATTGTTGACAACAATCTCAATTGGAGTGCCCACATCAACAATAAGGCCAATATAGCTCGTAGGATGAGCTCCTGGATCTTAAGAACCTTCCGGTCCAGAGAACAAAGTGTCATCATTCCACTTTTCTCCTCCTTTGAACGGCCACACCTCGAATACTGCTGCCCCTTGTGATCTCCCCACACAAAACAAAACATCTCGAGGATTGAATCACTCCAGAGGGCACTCACCAAACGAATTGAAGGCATGACAGATCTTGATTACTGGGACCGCCTTAAAGCCTCGAAGCTCTGCTCTCTTCAGCGCCACCGCGAGAGGTACATCATTTGTACGATGTGGAAAATATACCGCCAGTATTGCCGAAACGATCTGAACATTAGTTTCAAGGTTCATCCAAGGCTGGGACCACGAGGCATATGTCCCCTGCCCAATTCAGAATCACAACGTATAGGTACATTGCGGCATAATTTCTTTTCCTCAACAGGCCCGGCCCTCTTTAACATTGTCCCGAAACAGATTAAAGAGGCAAAGGATCCTATCAGCTTTAAACGGAGTCTAGACAGCTTTCTTCAAAGAATACCATACAAGCCACCCATACCTGGATACAACTCACTCAATAAGAACTCACTACTTGAATGGACCATAGACCAAACGTGACTGTAAAAAGGATTCAGATAATCTTATCAGGTGGTGCTGTTAAGTTAGACATGATCTGAACCAATCTTTGGTCGAAACAAATATAAGTTTTATACATAGAGACAGACAGAGATAATAACACATGATCATATTCTCGCCTGCAAGCACAGATTTGCATCCACACAGGCATGCTTTAACATGACGTATGAAGATGAAACCTACACACACAAAAACACATGCACACACACACACACACACACACACACACACACACACACACACACACACACACATACACACACACACACGCACACGCACACAAACACATATGTATACACACATATATCTGATACCAACGGAGAAGCGTTGAAAATAACACTATAACGTTAACATCCAGGAGATAGTGATTTATATTATATTACCTATATATACGTACGTGTGTATGTATACATTCCATAGTATAATGACGTTATGTGGCAAAAGGACTCTTACGATGTAAAGTAATCAACTATAATAGGAATCATTCCAGTGTAAGTAGTCTAGTTTAGGATATTTTTAGCATTAACGACAGAGACGTAGTATAAATGTTGAATTATATTTGAATTTAAATAAGTCTTTCTTTTTTACTGCAAAATCTAGGGTAGTATTATGATGTTATCAAGTGATTACTGCTTTACTACAGGGAAAGCAGTAATCACAGGCATCACTGCTTCCTACAGGGCTGCACACATATCATTGGTATTCAACAACCCGAGCGCAACCATGTGCGTGTATGTGTAATATGTACAAGAATATTTGTCATGCTCGTGTGATCACGAACACAGGCTTCGTGTCGGGAGAAATAGTAGAGGCAATATATGTCAAAGCATATCACGAATGATCTTCATGGTGATGAAAAACATCTCCGTTTCTGCTTTATGCTTCACCAGATGACAACGAAACTTTCGGTCTCAGCCCTCAAAACACAGTTATGTTGACATATAAGCAGCCGATACTACATTTACTACTAAGCGCAGAGCCGGAATTAATAATGTAGAAGCGCACGAAGCAACGTTATTTGAAATATTATGTTGTACAATGTTCCCTCTAGAACATTTTTGAAGCTTGTCCTATAGTTACAAACGACTACCAAGCACCTTCCGGCACGAATAAATATATCGCTGTGTACCATATAATATTTCTTTGTCTGCAATCGATGATGGATTACCATACTAGCATCTAAATTCTACGTGTTGGTTAAGCTTTAAATTGTCTATACAAGAACTCACTTCCCGAGCGTTAAACTAATACACGTTTTTTTTTTTTTGTTTCCACACCTGTCTTCGTCATTTTTTTTCTTTTGTAAATTCTCACTATACAAGACTATACGTTTCTAACAAATTCTCGAACACATTATGTAGTAAATACATGTTACCTTCTGACAATTTCTACAATGAGTGTCCAACTGTGAAACATATTCAGTTTAGAATGTTTAAAACTGCACGAAATATAATAAAAGTTTATAAGATTACTATTTCCTCTTTGCTAGACGCAAGAAACTTGATTGCAAGAACTATTACGTCGATTCTTGCGTTTGAGCGTATGTAGTGTGTATGTGTGTGTGTGTGTGTGTGTGTGTGTGTGTGTGTGTGTGTGTGTGTGTGTGTGTGTGCGTGTGTGCACGCGCGCGTGTTTCTGTGAAAGCGCATGAGTTGTGACAAGTTTTACGCTTAAAATAATACATTAAAGTTTATTCCTTAGTAACAAGAAATTGATACACAAGTAAACCGTATATTACAATGAATATGACATCTCCTGGGTAAGGCAGGAATAATTTTATTGTGCTCTTAATTATTAATTTGCATCTTCTATTCTTCTTGACGTTCATTCACGCTGAATAATTGCTTTTAATTATTTCACAACTGATAAAATAACATAATAATTAGGTACATTTATGTTTATTCATGGTATACAGAAGAAACATTTAAAACAATAAAATAATTAAATTCCTGTGAAGAATAAAAGTATAACATTGACCGTCATGGGAAATGAAACTATCAATGAAATGGTAATATTTATTAACGTTTCTTGCACAATTTCCCCAAAATATAAATGCTAAATAAATTCCTTCGATATACAATATAGAGCAATAATATCTCTAATATATTATAGAAGAATAGTAATACTTTGTTATATATTCATTGTTAATATTCTACTCTTATAAACTGCAACAATATTTCGTTTTTAGACACGTCTGATGGCATTCACATCATGTTACATATAATAGATAGTTCTCCCGGTATTTATGACTATTAGTATTATCATTGTTGTTGTTCTTGTTGTTGTCTTGGCACAGCTTCTAACGCTGGAGATATACCACGGTGTCAGTTGTTCACTACCAGTGAACTAATGTAACACCCCTTATTTTTCGAGCACCATTCGGAGTATTCGAGCGGTTCCAAGCAGCGCTGTTTTCTGCAAGTGCTCCACCGTCATTGCAGTCCCATTATTATTATTATTATTATTATTATTATTATTATTATTATTATTATTATTATTATTATTATTATTATTATTATTATTATCATTATATCCGGGCCACAATAACAAAGACTACCCATGATACATCGCGGTCCACTGTCAGTTCCTCGATGTCCTAGATACATTCGATGCCAGTGTCTGCAATCAAGTTGTCAGTGTAACTATGATATTTTTCTCTTCTTTTCGCTGATTTTTGCCCGATTTAATACTATGTTGCCCTTTTCTCAATCTCTATATCCAGCTGTTTTAAAGGGAATGCATATCAATAACAAAGTCGTATATGCGCTCAACTACGTTTGAGACGATTAATATTAGAATAGCTACATATAAGATATGATTGGCCCCATCTGATCTGAATTTGAACGACAGCAAAAGCTTTTACGCAGAGACGAAAATTCTAAACCTTCCGTCAAGCACAGCTGTCTTATTTATGTAAAATTCATAAACAATTATATTTACAGCCTTTCCAAACACCTTACAAAACAAGCAAAGATTACACTGTGTACTCTATATCATTCGGTCTATCATCGATACTGAGGAACCATACCATGGAGCAATCGCCCCTTATTGTTATATTGGTTATTCTTAAAACTGTTAGTACAAATCCCCTTTACATAATCCATCGCAATTGCTGAACAGGCAAAATTAATCGTTTACCACTTGCATGCACAGAATTTTCAAATCTTTCAGATTGTATATCAAATCTAAATGTAGCGCTTAGAATCTCTCCACACAATTTTCACCTGCATAAAGTAGAAGTGCATTATAAATGCATCATACCCATACCGAATTTTAATTATGTAAATCGATAGTGCATTATTATCTTACTCATCTATTACTATGATTATCATTCTACAACCTTCTCTGAAATCTTTATTTGCTTCTATTCTAAATGTACCACTTACACAAACTTCTTATGGTTTTCCCTCTCATAATTGCTTATTTCATTCTACACTCTGCACATATTTCCAAGCGAACTATAGTATTTTCTATCAACAATATACTATATTCAAAGAGTCACTTGTAGATATCCTTAACCAATGTGCAAATTACATAATCTCCTTGTTTACTCCTCTGCTACTCATGTAGCAATATTTATATTTTCAGGGTAATTACTAGCCGTATTATTAATTCCCTATTGTTCTAATAAGTACATTTACTATTCTAGCAGCTATCAACTAACATATACATCTAAAGCACATTCATTGCCGTCATGAATATAATATATCTTATAAACTTATAAATCTAAACACCATTGCAATTACCTGTTTCAGAACCATGCACTTTCATTAGTTTCTATTTTTCTTGCCTTAATACTCTTCTGCATATCTTCACCCTCATCTTCAAACACCTAGTGCATTCACCACCATTCCACACGCCTACAGATTTTGCACGATTTTGGTTCGTTTTGATGTTTGGTACCCAAATTAGAATTATACTTTCTGTATAGCCTTTTAAATACTTTGAACTGCTTTTTCTACAGTTTACATAAAATGTTTGGATCTCAAATATGTTATCATTAATATGTCTAAATTTGTCATTTCTAAAACAAATTATCAAGTTTGATGGGGTTTTACCAAAAATTTGGATATATTGCATGCATTCCTATTTTTTTTAATTTCTCAAATTTATGTTGGCCCATGCACTCTAAGATGTTATTCGACTGAATGACAATAAAACATGTTTCTAAATTAGTTCAAACAGTGGTTAAAAATACTTTTTGTGAAGGAAAATATGTTAAATCATATGATACTAAAAAGGAAAACCTAAATTTCGCTAAATTGACCGAATTTGAAGAACTATTCTCAGTACCTGCAATAGAATTTAGCTCCTCTCTTGTCTTTATTTTAAGGCGTCGCTGTACAGAAATTTGGTTGCTTCTTAATAATATGGTCTCGGGTTCATTCACACTTAGCAGCAGGTTCGGCCAGTGTTTTTCTCTATAACCTCGGCCCGACCCAAAAACATGTGAGTGGAATTTGTAGAGAGAAACTGAAATAAGACCGTCGTATCAGTTACTTTCTCTCTCTCTCTCTCTCTCTCTCTCTCTCTCTCTCTCTCTCTCTCTCTCTCTCTCTCTCTCCATATATATATATATATATATATATATATATATATATATATATATATATGTATACAAACATATTATTAGAAGATAAAATCATCAGTTATCAGTCTCTTACATTCAA
>NC_142928.1:48576996-48641996 GCF_046866305.1 Octopus bimaculoides
AACCACATTTTCCACGACATTGTCACTCGCACTGAACAACATAATTTCCACTTACAGTTTCGTCCTGTCCCATCCGATGCCACTATAACCACTCCTCCCTCCCCAATGCACTTCCCCACATCCTCACTCCATATCTTCCATTAACCCAAGCCTCCAACGAAATACTTACTCTCCCAGCTTTCCTCCCAGCTTCCCACCGACTCCAACAACCCTCCCACACTTAACACGTCCTTCTCCACACCATTTCTGCCTGTTGTTACAATTCATCCTCGTCTTCCCCTCCCTGAGGCGGAGTGCTCTCTTCACAGTAACAGTCTGCGTTTCATCCCGTTCACTACGTCCAGTAACGAGTTTCAGACCCTTATTGATATTCATAACTCTTTGTGCCGCGTCGGGCTACATGCACTATTTCACAACACTCCACCTGCATCTAATGAAGGGGATTGCTTCACCGACCAGTTCTAAGCAGTTAATGGTATCTTCTAGCATCTGCCAACGTTTTGTGGACGGATTCACAATTCGCAGGTGTCTCCTACATTCTATCATTTCTTCTGCAAAAATTTCGGCCCTTCGGCTTATCCGACATCACAAGGATATCATCTTAAAACTGGCTGACAAGGGTGGAACTGCTGTGGTGTAGCATGCAGACCTTTTCAAGACTGCAGCCCCCACTAACTTCGAGGCACATCCTTCTATTGCTCTGTGTCCTCAAACGACACGTATAACAACCAAAGGTTGTGTCCTCCAATATTCATGATCTCATTTCCTCCTCCTCTTTCCCTCTCACCGCCTCCAGCCTCTTTGTCCGAAATCCACGTACGCCCACTATTTACCTGGCCGACCCATCTATTTACTAGCAATTGCTCCACGGAAATGATCTCCAAACACCTGGACCATGCTATTGCACCCTAATGGCTTCCCTCCCCTCCCTTCCCACATCCAAGGCACTAAACATTCTCTCATCTATTTAACTCCTTTTTCTTACTTTCTGGCCCCACTAAATTTCTCTTCATTCTTAATATCAAGATTTTATGTGCCGTGATCCTGCACACCGATGGAGTTCTCGCGCTGAAACACTTGCTGGACCTAAAAATTGACCTCCTACGTGACACCTCCACACTACTTCGTTCGACTGAAATTGTTCTGTCCTTCAGTTGCTTCTCGCTTGCTGAGCATTTATGCCAACAGACCCTGGAGTGTCCAATAGAACGATAATGCTCCCCTACTATGCGAACCTATTCGTTAGCTACGTTGAGGCACAAATATTCTCACAATTCTCAGCTTCCCGTCATCAACTACACCCCTTCTACTCTTTTCATACAGTTCTTCCATCCTACCCCCTAATCTCCTACTGTATCTGTAACTCTTTCACCGAATTTCTCGATGTTTCCCTCAGAATACACTACTCCGCTCCCACTACCTCCATCCACAACAAAGACACTGACTTACACTCCAACCTTAATTTCTCCATACCAAGCTCTCCATCCCCTACTCCTAAATCCTCCGTCTCTGCAAGCTCTACAGTGACTCCCATGACTTTGAGACTGAGTCCCAACTCATGGCTTCATCCTACGTGGATATATCCCCACCATACCCACAGTGCCCTTGCCAGACCTAGATCTGAGAACCATGACTCTGCTCTTTCTCCTCGCACCCGCACCGCCGTTGCCTGTCTTCCCTTCCCCTCATTTACCACTCCTCCAACCTGGCCCTCTAATGCACCATTCGCGAAGCCTTCCAACGACTCCAGTCGGTTCCCTCCAACTCGTACACAAACGAGCCCATAACCTGCGTGACCTCCTGGTCCACAGTTTCTTCCTAGCCTGGATCGTTCCCCTCCTCTCGCCCACGATGTCGTATCTGCTCCTAACTCTCCCGCACTACCATCCTCACAGATACTCATCATCGTCCCAATCACGTCACCGACGTCTTTACCGCCACTTCTAGTAGCGAAAAATACTGCATCGCCAGCTCTCTTTGTCATTCTCTAAACATCGGGCAAACGGGCACTGCTTGGCTGACTGGTTCGCAGACCACTTTCGAGACATCAGGCCCGGCAATGAATGACACTCCAATCTCATGCTATATCCGCTCTAGCGTTCATTCGCCAGGAACAGGAATAAATCTTCTCTCTGCCCTCCTTTACGTCATATGGGCTCAACACATCTCCGTACTTCATCTGACACCATTTTGACGCCCTCTCTTAGTTTGACACCAATCCCACATCATTCCACACACTAGCACTGACCACTTCCAGGACCCACACCACACACTATCTTCCACACACCCACGCAAATCTCTAAAAGCATCACCACACACACCACTATATGATCAGCCACACACACTCTATAACTCAGTAGACACACCACACATCATCATGCAGAGTTCCATCCCCACACAAGTATATAATACCTGAACGCAGACAACATACATAGACAATAACTTTCGCCCACATATATACACAATACACACACACACTCTTTGGTCAAAGACACACACACACACGCGTGTGCACACGACACGTAAAGCAGCTCACATCAACTGCTACGTACAACACGCACGGTACACGCTCACAAATGCCAGATAGACTCGCCCCTATTCACACTCAGGCATGTTACACACATACACGCTCACACACATCAGATTGACTCGCCCTGTTCCCACTCACACACTTACACACTCACACACACCATTCTCGCATACACACAAATACACGTGGACCATCTCTTGTTGGGGTCCCATGTACATTATTATTTCCCTTTTATTGAACCACTTTTTCTATTATTATTATCACCCTTTCTTTCAACTTCTTTTCTCGCAATCATTAACTGTGCAGGACTGCTGAAATCTACAAGCTTTTCTCTCTCTCTCTCTCTTTCTTTCTCTCTCTCTCTCTCTCTCTCTCTCTCTCTCTCTCTCTCTCTCTCTCTCTCTCTCTCTCTCTCTCTCTCTTTATTTTCTTTTATATCGTTCTTTTGAAAGGCGTAGGCTCGAAACGTACAATACTATTTCATTTTTTCGAGCGTGGAAATAATACACTTGCTTGTTCTTCATTCACCTGTCTTTGTCATATGTTTTTGTATAAATTTCAACTATGTAGATATAAACACATATATTATACATACATACATATATACGTATATATATATATATATATATATATATATATATATATATATATATATATATGTATATATATATATATATACATATATATATATATATATGTATATATATATATATATATGTATATATATATATATATATATATATATATGTGTGTGGGTGTGTGTGTGTATGGTCTTTTATTATTTTACTTGTTTCATTCATTTGACTGCGGCCATGCAGGAGCACGGCCTTTAGTCGAGCAAATCGACCCCAGGACTTATTTTTGTAAGCCTAGTACTTATTCTATCGGTCTCTTTTTGCCGAACCGCTAAGTTACGGGGACGTACACACACCAACATCGGTTGTCAAGCGATGGTGGGGGACAAACACAGACACACAAACACACATACATATATAAATATATATATATATATATATATATATATATATATATATATATATATATATATATATATATATATATATATATACATATATACGACGGGCTTCTTTCAGTTTCCGTCTACTAAATCCACTCACAAGGCTTTGGTCGACCCGAGGCTATAGTAGAAGACATTGCGCAGGGTGCCACGCAGTGGGACTGAACCCGGAACCATGTGGTTGGTAAGCAAGCTACTTAACACATAGCCACTTCTGCGCATATATATACATGTATACATACACACACACACACACACACACCCACACACACACATATATATATATATATATATATATATATATATATGTGTGTGTGTGTGTGTGTGTGTGTGTGTGTGTGTGTGTGTGTGTGTGTATTGTGCTTGTAGGGAAATCGAAAGTTAAAACAAAAGCAGAAAAACAAGAAATGGCACAGAATTCGGGAGGAGGTACACAGTGAATATTTTGCTTTGACAGGCAGAGAAAAAATAATATAGGAAAATGAGGTCATGTGACGTTACGAGCATGCCTCTTCGTTAGCAATAGAAAGGAGAGTTCTCACGGAGAGTAAACGAATAGGCCGCGAGAAGCACGTGTGTCGTTACATGACTTTAAAATAACTGACCAGACGTGGGGTGAGAGCAAGAGAAGGTGGTTCTTGTAGGAAGGACAATAAGTGAAAATGTCAAGCGTGTTTATTTGAGTGTGTGTGTGTGTGTGTAGATGTAACAGTGAGTGTGTATTTGTGTGTGTAGTAGTATCTCCGTGAGTGTGTTTTTGTGTTTATGTAAGGGATAAACGTGTGAGGGTGTGAAGCTACCACGTAAATAGCAGTGATTACATTTGGTGGTCGGGAGGTGAGCTGACGTGTAAATATGTGTATGTGGCTGTGTGTTTAGGTTTCTGTCTCTGTATGAAGATGCACACAGATACCAACACATGCACTAGCACACAAAGACTGCTACTAGCGCACACACATATTTGCACACACATACACCAACATGCACACACATAAGCACACACACATACACACTAGCCACTTTTTCACGCTCCTACCATGAGATTCCACTCTCTCTACCTCTCTCCACTTCCGGTCAGTTATTTTTCAGTCTTGCAATGATATATATGCTTTTCTTAGACTCTTATTTTCTTTCTCCCCTGACATTTCTCCTCCTTCCTCTTTCTGTTGAAGTGAAATGCACCAAACCTCATGCCTTTCCATGTTCCATCTTAAACTTTCCGTGAGCGTCTACCTACAACGTTCGTTGTGTACGTCCTTTTAACTTGTGTTCTTTCGTTTTCTGCTTTTGTTCTATCTTTGAATGGCCTACCGTTGCCTATTATTACAAAGCTCTTCTACGTTTTTCCCATGATGATCTGTTCAACTTTCATTGGTTTACCTTACTCAACGATTACATAAAACCCCTGAATTCTCTCGAAGTTCATCGATATTTTTATCTTTTCTCACATACACAGACAGGCACACTTATACATACACAATATAAATATAAGTAAATACATAATTATGTGTATGTATGTATATATATATATATATATATATATATATATATATATATATATATGTGTGTGTGTGTGTGTGTGTGTGTGTGTGTGTGTGTGTGTGTGTGTGTGTGTGTGTGTGTGTGTGTGTGTGTGTGTGTGTGTGTGTGCATGTGTGGATGCATATATGTGTGTGTGTGATAGTTTCTGTATTTAGTTATTGAAACGTTTAGGGAAGAGACGTCGTACACGTTAAAACATTTCGCATTGCTCTGTTCATCCCTTACGGGTTACTCTAAAATGTTTTCCTTCCTATACTTTTAACTTAACCCGATGCTCTTGATCTTATCACCAGAATAAAAGCAAAATTGAGCTCATCAACTACTGCGCTTCAGAAAAATAAATGGTACACTTAATAAAAATTATTTTCACTACCAGATAGAAATTTTTGAAGGTATACCTCCTACAATGTTTTCTTTGTTTATTTTACCTATATTATCTTTGCATGTTAGATTTTTAGTTTGTATTTAATAGTGATACTTTGGTACTCTTTGTTACTGTAGGAGTTTTTGAGAAGAATTTACTTTGCAGCTAATTTTATGGACAAATATGTACGGTGCTTTTTCATAGATTATAATGAATTTACTATAACTAGTGTCCTCTGCATAAGGACTTATAAGAGATAAATAAATAAAAAATGTACTACATATAATAATAGTAGTAGCTACAACTAGTATTCCAACATAAAGACGCAGTAGACGTGAAACGTAATACTAAATTTGTAGTAATTTAAAAATGATAAGTGTTACAAAATTGTTTATGCAGTGGTAAAGATTATACCTACGTGACGGTTATAAAAAATGTTATCAGTCTAGAAATCACGTTCAGCAATCTATAAAACATGGTGACATCAATACGCCACCCTCCTCTCATTAACAATGTATAAAAATGGCTCAGGAAAATATGTGATTATGAAAATTGTTATTGGCAACTAAGTGTAATAGGTTGAAATAAATAATTTTTAAACAATTTTAAAGACATGAAATTTATATTACACCTACGCACCGGCGCGCCCCCCTCGAATAAATATAGCTTATATATGCGTGCGTATGTTGCGTGTGTGTGTGAGAGAGAGTTTTTGTGTGCGTGTGGTGGTTGTGTGTCTGTACCTGTGTGTATCTGAAGTAACATATAAGTATATAAATACAACATTCACACGAAAACACAAACAACACTCACAGGCACATGCACACAGACACACATACACCTATACTCTTATACATTTTATGGCTGTCTCATCGTATGTGTATGCATATGTATAGACATATTTATAATAAAAAAAATTGAAACATAGATTATACAAAATTTGACAGGGAATAATTAACGACAGTTTTACTTTGATAGGATGATATCTGCTAAAATTCAGACACTTAATTATCAAAATAATATTTTGAATTATTCCTCTATTTAGTATCACATACATGAATTAGATTGTTGTCGGTAAAAACCAAGCCCTTTATGTTGATTAATTTACAATTTTCTTTCCTAACAGAATTAAATAAATGTTCTCTTTTTAAATTTTTGTTTCACGTTTCAAGCACGAATGTATACCATATGTAATTATTAGAAAACAGTTCACCTTTGATGTTTTACATCAAAACATGTTTACACGAGAGGCATCTAGTACACACAATTTTTTAAAAACTTTTACAGCATTATTTAATGATATATATTCAGTTTTCCATTTTTTATCTTTGGGTATTGTTCTGTTAAATTTGGCTATTGAAATTATTACTTACAGGGGACCAACAACATTTGATTCTCCTGAATTAGTAGAGTGTTAGACGAATTGCCTTAGAGTAATTACTAATGTTCGACCTCCCTAATGTTGACGACTTAAATCTTGAGTGTATAAAAGTATTTCGTATCAGACAAATACTAATGTATAATTAGTCACCTGTATTCTTCGCTCAAATATGCCCATGTTAGTGAAAAATATTTATAGTGGGGCAAATATAGAAGAAAAAATCATGCTTTTAATAGTGCACCAGGTGATTTGTGACGTATTGTTACATATTTTTAACTACTGAAATATGATTTTCCTCATTCCCGATGTTATTGCCTACGCAGGAAATGAATTTCAATTAAAACGTTCGATATTATCGAAGTCATCTCCCCTATGTGTGTGAAAATATTTCCGGTAACATACAGGCAGAAATAAATTCTTATAGTTCATGTTCCAAGCACACAGTACGAGTTTTCATACCTAGCACATAATATGAGCTTATATTGCACGAAGCACACACTAGGAGTTAATATTATACTAAGCACACAATATGAGTTCATATTATGCCAAGCGCACAATATTAGTTGACATAAATAATGATAAGACAGTGTTGAAGGATACTGTAATTTTAAGTATATATAAAAATAAGAACGTGTTTGAATGATAGATATTATTAGAAATTAATTATGCTTGGCATGTTATTGCACTTTTCTTTATAAAACTAGATTGTAATGTGTAAACAAATACATGTACATATGTGCGTATAGATATGTGTTTGTGTGTGTATGCACGTATGCATGTATGTATATGTGTATTATGTATGTATGTATGTATGTATACGAGCGAATTGAAAATTGAACGTGCACGTGAATTTTAAAACATTTGTTAAGTGCTGCACATTTAAAATTCAAAGCAGCTTGACTAAGCCTCATACAACTTAACATTTCCTAGGCTCGATGTAAGAAACTATTTTATTAGACATCTAAACAGAGCAAAGAGTTAAAGAGAGCAAAGAATTTCAAGATGGGTCCTAGACGTTAACTAGATAACGTGTTCTTGATATGACAGCAACATCACTTATTTTATTTATTAATTGTAACCAACCATGCAGTCCTAAGACTAATAAAGTATTTAAGTCGCTTAAGAACACTATGCGACTTGATTTGATCAACATAGGTCTAACATCTAGATGTCATCGTCAGTTTGTTTCATAATCGCTTATTCTCTCTATAGACGCCTGACGAAATTGAATTGTTTTACGAGTGAAGAACCCTTTAATTTGCATGGAGATGAATTATTAAACAGATGTATGCTATCTCTGACCTCTACCTTGATGCCTTTCTTACTTAATACATTGATTCCTTTGGACCCTGAACACACACACACACACACACACACACACACACACACACACACACACACACACATATATATATATATATATTTATATATATATATATATATATATATATATATATATATATATATATATATATATATATATATATATATATATATATACATGCATATATACATACATATATATATATATATATATATATATATATATATATATATATATATATATATATATATATACATATATATATATATATATATATATATATATATATATATATATATATATATATGTGTGTGTGTGTGTGTATATACATATATACATACACACACACACACACACACACACACACACACACACACACATATATATATATATATATATATATATATATATATATATATATATATATATATATATATATATATATAAAAATATATATATATATATATAATTTTGCAGTAAATTTCGCAATCATTACCAATATAGCATAAGACTTCACCCCAAAGGATCATTAATTAGATTCCTTAAGGGTCGTTCTCATTGTTTATATTTCCAAGGTTTTAAATTTGTATGTTTAAAAAGGTAGAAAATGAACACCCACATGAAATACTTCGAAGGAATCATCAGAGAAATAAAGAATACCAACAGAGTTCTGGTGAAATCAAATAAAACAGAGAACATATACAAATTAACTAAGCAGAACTACAGCATCCTACTGGAAAAGGAAATAGAGAAGAATTATAAAATAGTAAACAGTAAGATACTCAAGGAAGCTAACATTCAAACTAAGGAAATAATGGAGAAGTATAACTTGACGGATAGGACAGAACCGCTGGTGCCAAAAGAACCAAGATTTATCCTGAAAGACCATAAAGTAAATTTCTGGACACAGCCATCACTAAAACTCACATGCCCAACAAAATCGGACATTGGAATATTAAGCAAGAACATTATAAACAAGTATTTACCTACAATAACCACTAAGTTGAAGATAGAATTAAGGTCTAGTACAGACCAAGTGATAAACTGGTTTAACTCAATTGAGCACAAAGAAGACACTAAGTTTATCCAATTCGATATAGCAAACTTTTATAGATCAATTAACCCAATAGTACTAAATAAGGCAATGTGGTTCTTCCATAAGAAGGTAGGCCTCACTAGAGAAGAATTCAAAGTAATAGCAGCAACGAGGAAATCATTTATTAGCTTTAGAGATAGGATATGGGTAAGAAAAGATACACCTGAGGCCTTTGATGTCCCCATGGGGAGCTCTGACTCAGCCCAAATAGCTGATATGGTGGGGTCATTTATCCTTTATGAATTAAATGATCAATTCCCTAGGGATAGGGGGGGTCTGTATAGGGATGACTGCCTTTTGTATGTTAGGAATTGCTCCAACCAGGAACTGCAGAGAATTAAGGGTAGACTAGCTAGATTTTTCAGTAGAATGGGGATGAGTGTAGTTTACGAAGATGACATTTCAGTGGCAAACTTCCTAGATGTAACGTTAGATATTAAGAATGAGACATATAGACCATACCACAAACCCCTAACGAACCTAAAGTATATAAATAAATCAAGTAACCATCCTAGGGCTATCATCGAGAATTTAGTTAAAAACATCTCTTTAAGACTCTCCAAATTATCTGCTAACAATAGGGTCTTCAATAATGAAGCTCATTTCTATAATACAACATTGAATAAGGCCGGGTATAGAGAAAGGGTCTCCTATATTGAAAATGATAGCCAAATAATTAAAACAATTGACAGCAGCAGTAGTAGTAATAATAAGAGGAATAAACAAAATCAAAATAAAGGAAATAAACCAAGATGCCCCCATAAACACAACTTAAGAAATTTAAAATTTTTTAAAAACGATATTAATAACCATGATGATAAAGATAAGGATAATAAAATCTGGTTCATAATCCCATTTGGGAGAAATATAAAGAGTAACCTGATAGCAAAGTTTAGAGCGGTGATAGGTAGGCACTTCCCAAGGAGCTCACACTATGGTAAAATTATCAACACACACATAATTAGGTTTGGGTTTTCAAATACTAGGAACATACCACAAATAATAGCAGCGGATAACCTTAAAATACTTAAGTCTAAAGTAACAGGGGGGAATGAGAATTTGAACAATGATATAAATAGCAATACTAATAATAATAATAATAAAAATAATAATAATAATAATCATGAGAAGGATAATAACAATGATGATGATGATAATAATAATAATAATAATAATAATAATAATTATTATAATAATAATAATAATGATAGCAACAATAATAATAATAATAATAATAATAATAATAATAATAATAATAATAATAATAATAATAATAATAATAGTAATAATAATAATAATAATAATAATAATAACAATAGTAATGGAGGTACTATTAATAATAGGGGTAAGGCCTGTAAGAGTAAGAACATAATCACAGTAAATGAGGTAAACCCTAGGAGATTAAAATTTGAAGGACCCAACGCGAAAGTCAAACATATAGTATCTCAATGTAAAGTAAAGACCCAAACTGGCACCACGAAATACATTGGCTGCACATCAGGACAGGTATGCAGGAGAATATCTAATCACTTCACGACCTTTAGAGATAGAAAGAAAACAGCAACCACCAGTCTTAGCAAATACATCTGGGAACTCAAGGATAATAATAAGCAGTATTCGTTAGAATGGTCCATAGTAGCAAGATCAATGTCATACGAGAGAGGAAGAAAGTATTGTTCACTCTGTACGACAGAACTCTACTGCATAATCTTCTCCAAGGTTAAATTGATTAACAAATTAACGAATAATGCTCTGAAATGTACACACATCCTAACAAGCACTTTTCGTTGTTATAAATGCATTCAGGATATGAGAGGGTGGCACAGGGAATCTCATGTATATATGTGTGTGAGTGTGTGTAGGTATACATGAATACATGATAAATTATAAGACAAAGTTAAGTCATCTAATTAGGTGGACTGATGCATAAAATACTAGTAGAAATATGGAGATGCACGTGAACCTTAATGGAATTAGAAAATTAAGTTAAACTACAATGGATACATGACTATAACTAGAAAGACACCGTACCTATAATTTAAGGAAGAGATCACTGTATTTAATGGGTCAGTTAAAAATAATCTCACTTAGAACCCCAAATTATCCATCAATAGGAGGTAACCACTAATAGTGCAAACCAACCCTAGGTTGCGACACTATAGTCTGTGCAGCCTATAAGTGCAGATTGTATAAGTGCCAATATAGGATTATTACTACTACTACTACTACTACTACTACTACTACTACTACTACTACTACTACTACTACTACTACTACTATTACTACTACTACTACTACTACTACTACTACTACTATTACTACTACTACTACTACTACTACTACTACTAATAATAATAATAATAATAATAATAATAACAATAATAATAAGAAGAAGAACAATGACAATGACAATAATAATAGTAGGAGAAGAGTTTGTGAGCACACATAGTAGTTAGGATGGAAACAGAGCATATAGATAGAATTGTAATAACGATGTAAGCGGCGGCTGGGAATCTGCCACATAGACCTAGGAACAATCCAGTATAGATTGGATGAATAAGAGAAAAGGAACGGGTAATATAGTTCAGTACAATACAGCCAATTGTTAGATCTCTAAACAGGATATAAGTGCATGACTCTACCATAATAAGGATAGATATGAAATTAAAATAGGAACTGGGAATAAGATAACAAACTGAGGAGTCTAGTAAGAAAAGATGAGGTTCAAATCTTAGTATAAAACCCATAGAAGATAATGATAATAGCAAAGAATGATAATATATTGAAATATTACTGAATATATCAGTGAAGGAGCTTGAAAAGTTTCCTAGGAGCAAGGATTTCTGGAGCGAATTCCCTTAGCCCAATAATGAGACACAGTAATAACATAAAATAAAATAATAGCAATGATAACCTCCCAGGGACAACAAAAATAATCTACATATCGGGGTAATCACTAAAATAAAGAAACATTGAAAAATAAATTAATAATTAAATTAATACATAAATTAATAAATAAATAAATTAAATAAATTAATCTTGTAGACATTCACAGGAGAGCGGTAGCAACTGAAAATATTAAGGAGTTACCTCCCCTGTATATAGTAAACAAAATAAATAAAAGCAGCATGGCGGAGGTATAGTCAAGCATTTTAATAATCTGTTATGATCGTTAATTGTGTTAATTGCGTTTTTTCGTAATTTGTTCTGATGGAAGCCATTTCTGAGGAAGTGCCAAACGTCAGACATCCAACGGATCAGTCGCTGGATAGAGTTGGGCACATAAATATTGACATCGAATGGTAAATAATTAAATAAATGGAATAAAGATCGTTCGTGTTGAGAGTTTCTACCTTTTTAAACATACAAATTTAAAACCTTGTAATATTAGGGACAAAATCCAAAATTCAATTTTGGATTTTGTCCCTAATATTATTATATATATTATATATATATATTATATATATGGCGTATGTATATGCCAATCTTGAGAAGTTAGGCTTCTTAAAACCAGAAAGGGGAAAGCTAGTTCAAAGACTGCAAATATAATCCATCACTGGAAGTGTAAAAATCTGTAAAAGTTTTAAGAAATTTAGCATTGAAATTTATGAGTGGCTTGTCGCAAGAGGTTTTCTACCAACCACGTGGCTCCAGGCTCAGTCCCACTACATGGACGTTTGTGTAAATGACTGTAATAGAATAGCGAAAGAGAGGATTCAGGCCCAATCTTCCGAGACTTTTTACGGGATTGAGAAAAACTGAAGGGTCGCTGTAGTAACTATGTAGATGTTGAATAAGGGAGGAGAATCTATTGAATAAAATTATAATTCATTGATATTCATTCCTATTTACTCTTTACCCGAAGTCAAAAACTTTACAACGCTCCCTCGTATGTTTGTGTGTGTGTGTCCCTTGTTTTGTTTTAGTTGTTTTCTTTTTTATTAGTTTTTTTTTTTTTGTTATGCCTGTCAGACCGAGCGTTGGCTTGTTTATGTCCTCCTACCATAAAGCTTCGGCAAAGGAGAATCGATTAAATATCTGTTCGGCTAAATCCTTCAAAGAAGTGCCCCATCATGACAGCAGTCCAAAAAATGAAGCATGTAAAAGATAAACGAACAAAGTTATGCATACATGGATTTTCTCTTTTAAATAAGATATTTATCCTGTAGTGTAATATTCTGATAAATGTGAAAGGCTAGAATATTACTTTAAGCAGAAATTTATCTGAAGAAAGTAGAGAAATTTAATCCCTTCCGTTAATATTTGCTGATGGTATTACTAACGTTAGAATCAAACAATTTGCTAGGGGTATTATTAGTTTCCTTCTTTAAAACTTGTGACATTACAGTAGTACAACATCTGACTTCGTTAAATATGTTGCATGCTGCCTTTCTTGGATATCATTGCATTATTGTTTGGAATAAATTTTGAAAAATTAATTTCATACTTTGGACCTCTTTCTCCTCAAGCTTTTGTTTTAGTGAAATATTATTGATTAAATATATTCTACACCAGAGTTTAGGATTATCTAATGAATTGTTGCGAAATATTCATCGATAGCACATACGTCTGTTCTAATGTTCCGCAGGTACACACGGATGCAAATGAATCCCTTCGTGCAGACATATTCACAACATGCTCAGCTCATTCTTATAACAGGAATCACCAAGAATTTTCTTAGTGTAAATACAGAGCTTTGAATTCTGCTGAAAAAGAAAACCCCTGAAAATTAATCCACGAAATTTATATACATTTATATGCGTAAATGTGTGTATACACAAGGGATTTTACTTTTTTTTTATAAATGAAGCCTGAGAAACAGTGATAGTTAGTGAGAGCACATATTGAATTCGGTTCAAGATGGTAACGTTTGCCTAAAGTATAAGACATAATCTTATCCAAGAGTTCTCGTTTTATTATTTTTTTTTTAACGGAGAGACACGTAAAATATGATAATTTACAAATTAAGTGAAATAATTTCTCTTAAGGGAATATAACTGTTAATGATGTGCTAGCATAAGTTCTCTGGTTTTGCTTGTACTGTAGGTCTACTAATCGAGTATATGTCGTGGTCTGTTCCATATCCTGAAGTGCATCCACGATGTATTTCCTGGACGTGTATACTATATGTTCTTGACTTGTTATTTAATTTCAAACTGCGTCACAATTTATTACATATCCAATAAGTTACAAGCGGACTACACAACTACGATGCATGCCGTATATTTTGAAACTGGATATTTTAAAGACATCGAAGTATTACATATGCACGTATATCGAGAAATGCTGGTAGTTATTCAATTCTCTTGAAATGATACTAGTATACATCAATATACTGAATCGTTCTCTGTTACGTTTTTGAGAGTGGGTATCGTATTCTGACGTAACTTTTAAAACAATTTTCCAATATACCTACACAATGATGTAACATTAAATATTTCGTTGGTTAGTTGAACCATTCAAGTACTATGTATTTGTCCAAATTCCAGGAATTCATTGCATGATTTCTGTATTAGTTCGATCGCGATTCTATTAATGCAAATACCAACTTTTTCCTAAACAGTTCCAGATTCTTTTGTTATATATATATACATATATATATATATATATATATATATATATATATATATATATATATATATATATATATATATATATATATATATATATATATATATATATATATATATATATATATATATATATATATATATATATATATATATATATATATATATATATATATATATATATATATATATATATATATATATATATATATATATATATATATATATATATATATATATATTTATATATATATATATATATATATATATATATATATATATATATATATATATATATATATATATATATATATATATGTATTATATACACACATGCAGATGGTGTTGATGTGGCTGCATGTATATTATTAGGGAGAGTTCATAAAGAGATGAAGAATAAATTTAAAAACTATATATTTCCTACATAAAACTATATTTTTTATTTACTGGTCGATGATGATGATTAATCAAAATGTAGAATGTAGCAGAATGACGTAATCTATGCAAGAAAGTTCAGATATAGAAAATGTAGAAACAACAGCGAAGTGGTGGATTTAAGTCATGTGGCATAGAGAAATAGACCGATATAGTAAGGACGTGAATGGCTCTATGTCTATTCGACTGAGAAGCGAAAAGCACGGTTAGCAAGATGTTTTCTTTTTTGTATTAGTGGAACGCTAGACTTCTAGAATCTTACAAGAGAAACGCTAATATTCTTCAATACGTAAGAATCACGTCTCGGATGCTTCGAGAAACGTAGAAAGGGAAGTTACTCTATAATCATTCTTGCAAGGGAGATCATTCAACTACTTAGCTACCGCTAGACACACCCTAGGGAGATGTAACGGTATACTATAATGAAAATAACATAAAGTATACATCATAGAATGTTAAAAATCGATGGAAACAGAATGGAAAAATATGCAATATTTCTGGTTCAAAGTGAAAAATCAACGTTCAAATTTCTGTAACATATGTATGTGTACATGCAATATCTAGATATTGCATGTACACATGCAATATCTAGATATTGCATGTACACATACGTAGAGAAAATCGTGCATCTCGGGAAACAGAATCCAAAGAAATGCATAGAGAAAAAGGATATTTTCGATTGAGTCCGAATAGCAGTGTCGTTTTGCGTGCAGAAAATACCATTTAGAGCGTGACTACGGCAGAGCGTGTGTACACACGAGTGGCAAAAAGCGACAACGACATACTGGCGCGTTGCAAGAGACAGGCAAGTTTTCGATTTATAAAGTGACCATCCAGGGGTTCTAATGTAGTTAAGTTGTGTGTTAGAAGGGTGCGGTGAGCATGTGAAAGCAACCCAAAAGTATGGTATATGGTGCATGTGTATAACTGTGTGAAATCATATAAACATATGTGCGAACGTTGAGATAACTTCACAAATATGTAAAATATTTGTAAAAAATATATGTACGTGAATGGATGTCCTGAACAATTAAGAATTACGTGATATACAAAACTAAGCAAATACAAAGGAAAATGAACTAATAAACAATGTTTAAGTATTCAAGTTAGTTCAAGTCATGCAAGTTGTTATAAACTCCACAGAAATTGACTCCAACGATGGGAAAATACGGAAAGTTCATGATATGTATATAGTGCACGCATAATGAAAGCGAAAACAATAGTGCAAGGCATTGCCAAAGTACATGCCTGAAAATTCTTCTGAAAAAGTTTAGTACGCCGAGAATGTATATCTCGCAACTTCAGAAGTAGATGAGAATATGACAAAAGCTGTAAAGTCAGCAATGGACTTGCAGTAGCAAAAGTTGAGCTGGTGCGAAGATGATCATGAGAAGCTGGACTTGCAGTGGTAAAAACGGTGTAAGCCATACCCTGAACAAAGCAAGCTGTTGAAATGGGTTGGTTACTGTACTTGCGACGAAAATGGATGTTGAAATATTAACAAATCTGGAATTTGAAACTTCCAAGTGTAAACAGGTTGAAATATTGTTTCAAGTTGAAATAAAGTTTAGTGACGTTGTAAAAGGAGAAATAAATACTCTGCTGGTGTCGTGAAAGAAAACATGCTGTTTATTCAAATTATCGATGGTCGAGGGTTTGTCAAGTTCAAAAATGTCACGAAATGGATACGATCGTGTGTGAAGATTGACAAATACTGATCCTAAAAGGTGGCGATAGCGAATAGCAATCATGACAGGACACCGTGTTTAAATTTAAGGTACAGAACCATCGAGAAACATTGATTCAAGACGTATGTCAAAGATGACAGAAAGAAGATACACACTGCCTAAATCCGATCCAGAAATTCTAACTTCTTGCAGTGTCTGAGGAACAAAGATGAAGAAGAATGGTGAAGAATGTGGGATAAAAAATGTGCTGTACAATTGAAAAAAGTTTCAAGTTTCCTCATTCCCCAGCCGTGAGAAACGGAATAAATGACTTTTGAAGCAGAGTCAAACATTCACAACAGCAGTATTAAGCGATCAATATGTGGCAAAATTGTAAACTTGACGCGAACGGCAGATCAAAAGAACTGAACTTGGTACGAGGGTGGATCATCGTCATAGAAAGCAGCGAAAAGAACTTGAAAATAGCCATACGGTCGTAGTTACAAAAAATTGAATTGCTTTGAAATAAATAATGGCAGGAAATTAAGTCAGCCAAAATGAGTATAAGGTTTCACTGCCATTACTAGCAAAAGATGACGTAAACAACGTTATCAAAGCTCAGGAGTAGCAGTGAGAGTTGATAAAATTACGTCAAGATCGTTCTCAAAAAAGTAGCTGTAGCAGGCTTGAGAAGTAGTTTTCTGACCGGAAAATCATTTTCAATATGCCAGTTAATACTGCTGTCGTGAATTTTTGAGTCAGTTTCAAAAGTCATATTTCCGTTTCTTACGGTCGGAGAATGAGGAAAGTCGAAGCTTTTTCAACTATACAGCAAATTTTTCCACCTACGTTCTTCATCATTTTCCTTCAGTTTTGTTCCTCAGAAATTGCAAGAATTTAGAATTTCTGGACAAATGCTACTAGTTATGCTGTTAAAAAATATTTAAGACTTGTAATGTAGTGGCATAACGACTGGTTGAAAAAACGGCGTTACTTTGGTAGCTGGACGAATATATTATTTTTTTTTAGCTAAAGGTTCTAAAGTTGGTCGCATATATTTCTGCATACATTTCGCGTCGGTTGGTCAACGACTTATATATTATTTATTCTCCACGTCGGTTAGTCACCAATGTATGTTTATTCTCGGTGTTACCAATTTATGTAGAAGGTGTTGATGTGGCTGCATGTATATTATTAGTGTATATTATTAGAGAGAGTTCATAATGAGATGAAGAATAAATTCAAGAACTATATATTTACTACATAAAACTATATTTCATTTACTGGTCGATGATGATGCATAATTAAAATGTAGAATCTAGTTGAATGAAGTAATCTATACAAGAAAGTTCAGAGATAGAAAATGTAGAAATAACAGCTAAGTGGTGGTTTTCAGTAATGTGGTGTTGAGAAATAGACGGACATAACAATGACGTGAATGGCTCTAAGTTTAATTGAAGAGCTGGGTTAGCAATTTTTTTTTTTGAAACGCTAGACATTCTAGAAACTTCCAAGAGAAACGCTAAGCTTCATGAATAATTAAGAATCAACTCTCATCACATGGATGCTTCGAGAAACTTAGAAAGGGAAGTTACTCTATATTCTTTCTTTCAAGGGAGATCATTCAACTATTTAGATTCCGCTCACACACACGCGCGCACACCTATATATGTATGTATTAATACATACATATACATATATGTATGTGTGCCTGTGTGTGCGTGCGCGCGTGTGTGTGTATGTGTGTGTGTCTCAAGAGGATTGAATTAGACTCGTGTTTCCTCATTTCTGTATCAATTTTAACATAGTTATTTGGTCTTGATATCAGGAATTACGAAAACGCTGTATGGTGTTCGGTAAACTACTTTCACCGAAATGTAAGTGTGAAGGATACGCATTCACCTGCAGTAGCATTGACATTTTGAATCATCTACAATATATTTAGTTCAAGGTTCCATTATTCACAACCTCGTTTCATGTATTGACAAACGTATGACACTTATCCCAGTTAAATTTTGTACTGTCACACAAAACCTCCTTAATTAATTAAAGTATGATTCTTGTACTCGTCGTATTAACGTGCTCATTCTGACTTCAGGAGGTAAGGCCTCTAGAAGCATTAACACCAACGAGGTAGAGACAAGTATTTTGCGATTTTAAATCCAGAAGCAAAATATATTCTAAGAAAACTGCACATGTTTCATCTAATAGCATTATAGGGTTGAAGCGATGTTCTATTTTACTCACACGAAATTGGAGCAGTTTCCTTGTTTCAAATCGTTTTACATGTTGATCCGTTTGTTCGTTATAAGTTTGATCATTGAAATTTTGCAGTTTTGTTTCCAAAAATAAAGTAAGTATATCTTCCATTTCCCTCCAAAATTTACTCATTGAATCTTTTTTTTTTTTTTTCAATAGAATAAGGCTTTCCATAGTGATTTGAATGCATATGTCCAAGCTGAAAAACATAACCACCTCCATTTACCTCTAGTGCTTATTTTCAGATTTCCTCGACCCAAACAATTCTACATTTCATCTTTCTTCTTTATTCTATAAAAAGATGTTTCTTTTTTCTTTTATCTAAAACAAAATGTCTCCAATATGTTCACTATGCAGGAAATCGTTATAATGTGCAGTGGGTTTTGACAGTATAAATACTGAATACAAATTTTAATTTCGTACTGATAGTTTATCGCATATTGAATTATGCCTTACAGACTCACAACTTAAACACTGTATACCAGTTCTTCCGAACACGGTCCAGATGGCCATATAAGATTTCGTCGTTAAACTTTATCTGCGATAAATTGTTTATACTTCCATAAAACATAAACTATTTTAATATATGTGTATACAATTTTTAATAATACTTAATTTTGAAATATAATAGGATTTTTGAAAACATCGATTGCTTCAGGGGTCCAACTGGTTTTAATGAGCTTTTGTACTTAGGCTAGATCATGTATTCCAAGCTATTTTGAGCACTGTAATAGAGAAAATAGCTTAACATTTTAGTAACATATCTGTAAATGCTGTATTACAAATAATATATGGAAAAACAACCCACAAAAGAGATTTGAGCGAATTTATATAGAGGAAGCAATATTATTTTTCAAAGTGACATCCTTATTCTAACGTATAACGCTGAAAATATTCCACAAGAAAACATTTTAAACTGTAGCTGTCATTATTCTATGGTATTTTAATGTCTAATCACAGTAAAAGAATGAAATTATTATACGTAGACTTAGCACGTTCTATGAATATGCGTGTAAAATTTCAATATTGTTGGAATTGTGCATTGTCAATATCCAGTGGTTAGACACCACTCTATAGGAATTCTGAGGATATCGCTAGGTTACCTTTAGTATTTAGTGTATCGTTATAAAATATCGCTTAATATGTTTTTTTCTAATTTATGGATTATTGATAATATAACTTGCTATAAACACTTACAACCCATCTGTACCATCTAGATTGAGGAACATATACTGGAATACTTTGGGATTCACGAGCCTACGGGTATTTAACGCCTTACCAAAACATCTGAGGTATCTTGATAGAGTGGGGTAGATGTTTGCAGGGAAAAACTTGACCTATCCAAGCTCTCAGATGAACTAATAGCAAGGTAGGAGAATCAAAAGAGGGCACCTGTGTCGAACTCCCTCTTTCACCAAAATCACAGAAGATTGGCCATTGAAAATGTGTTTAACCTGGAAGTGCCCCAGCATGGATAGATTCTTAGGGCTGAAACGTATAAAAGAATAAAAAATGAAAGATTGTGTGAAAATTATCATCGGTAATTGTCTCCATTTATTTCATTTCTATTTTCATTTACATTTAATTTGCTTTGAATAATACACAGAGTAATTACTGAAGACTTAAATATTTGACGTTGAATCAAATTAATCAAAATATTAGCCTTTGCGAAAACGAATGCATTAATTCTTGAAATCTCGTTGCAAATACTTATATTTACGGAAACAAATATCAATATAATACATCCTTTCTCATACTCTGTACTCCGTTTCTCATATTCTTCTCCGCGGAATAATATTAGTTTCTAAGATAAATATACATATACAGAGGCACATATATTCATATGTATTTATACATTTTATGTTTTCGGAGCGTAGTATTTATTTCTACAAGTTATAGCTAACAATTTCTAAATTATAAAAATAAGCCTTAATTTTTAAGGAAAACTAAAGTTTACCACACGTGATTCTAACGCTCAATTGATGAACTCCCACATGCTATTTGGGGTAACAACGTACCAATTCTGTCAATAGTCTCCTGAATATGTAATGATGTCATTACATCACTTATATAATATATATATATATATATATATATATATATATATGGGTGTGTGTGTGTGTGTCTGTGTGTGTGTGTGTATCTCATAAACACACATATATATATATATATAATTTAAAGAAAAGACAAATATTAACAAATTCAAAACTGAAAATTATAATTGAAAACATCTAGAAAAACAAATATACCACAAAAACCGTATTTCAAAAATCAATAAATTACACAATCAATAAAAGCAAATAACATGAAAACTACGCACGTTTCGAGGCTATATTTTAAAATATTCGATTAGAACTAAAAATATAGTCACTCTTCAGGACTGAATAATCATAAGAATAATAAAAATAGTCATAATTATAAAATCTATGTACGTATCTAAACTTATAATAGAATATCAAATAAATATATAATAATACGTGTTTTAACAATAAATAATGGAAATGTATTTAACAACATTACTTAAAATAAAAACATAACTTATCTTATCGAAGAATTTCTGTTAAACTAAAATTTCAAAAGTAATAGGAAAAACTTAGCGTTTATAAGAAATGTATCGCGTGAAAATATGGCGTAAATATAAAAATTATAGAACACATAGATAGAATATGTATTTAAACTGTTAAAATGACAAAATGTATCTTAGCTATGAGAATAATAAAAACATATATGTAGTATATCATTTACTGCAAAATTATAAAGTCGAAATAATTTAAAACTAAAATACGTAATGTACATAAGCTAAGCTAAATTTCTATAATTTAATCTGTTTTCTTTAAAACATTTATTCATTGAAAAACCTCCTTAGTTTAATCTTATTCTAAAGATGTAATATACACAACATAATCTCGTGCTACTATACACATTTAACTACTACAAATTAAATAATACAAATTATATCTACAACAATTAATATCATTAAAAATAGGGTTTATATATATATACACAAAAATTATCAAAACTTATTATATAAGTAATTTATATAAGTAATTTAACTAAAGTCTCCATTTTATTTTACGTTCATCTACGGAATTAATGTTATATGCTATTTATTGATTGTATAATGTATTGTTTTCTGGAATACGGATTTTGTGGAATATTTGTTTTGTTTGGTTCAAACAGTTGCTTTCTTTTTACTCAACCTGATATTTTCTTCCAAACTTGTCATCAATTATTATACAAATAATTGGCTTTGAAATTTTCGTCAGTTTTGATATAAAAAGGAGTGTTTCACGGCTATTTTTATTGCATCCCAATTTTGAACTAAAATTTAATTTTCCATTGTCATACATAATAAACGTAAAGAATTGAAGTAGCATAACATTCCATTTATGTGTCCAGCAATCTAAACTATATCTCGGGATAATTATTTTTTTAAAATTTTGCTTAGAACCTTTCTTCCAAAACACACTACTACTGTTGGATTTCAATAAAATATACCATTAAGCATAGTATGTAATATGGCAAGTCTACTGACGAATATAATTAACCGGAAATATTCAGAATGATATACATTTGAAACAGTACGTCATCATATAATAGACAGATACTTCTATTTGTATATGATCTCAAACATGACATTTATTAAATAAATTGAAGTTCTTTCAGCACAATCAATGAGATTATTTGTGCAATTACATATTGATACGATACACACTTGAACGTGCACACAGGCGTAAGTAAGCAACTAACATAATCTGGCCTACTCATAATATTCGGAAATATATACATTCAAAACAGTACGCCATCACATGGTCCACAGATACTTCGATTTGTATGTGATTTCAAACATGACATTCATTAAAAAAATTCAAGATCTATCAGCACGAAAAATGAACTCATTTGTGCAATGACATAGTGATACCAGAGTGATACCGTAAGAAAAGCAACTAACACAACTTACTCATATTTTGGTGCAGATACAACAACAATATGCAGGTTAGATATAAGACAATAATGAATCTCTTTTTCGTAACACTCACAAAATTCATAGAACACAACGAATTTTGCAAGTGGGTCTCAGCCATTCCTGCCGTTGCTCATTTATACTTAACAGGAAATCTTAGCATATATATATATATATATATATATATATATATATATATATATATATATATATATATATATATAAATATAATTAAGGGATCAGCAAATATTTGCTTCACCATATACCGAAGTTCAGAAATAGCAGCTAAAAAAGCTGAGAATCCCACAGATAGCATCACTTATATATATATATATATATATATATATATATATATATATATATATATATATATATATATATATATATATATATATATATATAGAGAGAGAGAGAGAGAGAGAGAGAGAGAGAGAGAGAGAGAGATGCACACACACGCTTACATGATAATTTAAATTTTGAGTATACACTTAATTGTTCATCCATTAATTAAAACACTTTTACTGTCTATGGTTATCTGATGCCATCCTAAATTTTGCTACGTCACTGGATCTACATGAGTAACATTGCAGTGTTAGTTAAGTTTGTTTATAACAAATGAGGAAAACAGAAAATAGAATTCACTAATATCCTTATTCATTAGGTCTGTTTCATTGTTGTTTTAAAAATTAACCTCGCTAAATATACTTCGTTTCGCTTGTTTCCTTTATACGTGCTATGCTTTATAATCGAACTGAGCGAAAACGAGTATATTGAACCAGGTATTGTTTTTGTTTTACATAAAGAAGCACCTGATAAGAGATATCTGCACAATGGGATGCAACCCAACCACTTGTATAGTATCTCACCCGCAATATAATTTATTCTCAAGAGATAAAATTTTCTCTCTATATAGAATACATCGAAGTGCTCAGCATATCTGAGCCATAAAGAAAGAGGAAAAATGACCATAAGAGACAAAAATAGGTTACTAAAATAAATTCTGTTGTAAAATTATTATATGCAAAAAATAATGTACGAAACATTTATAGATATATTGATACATAAATGCACTTCATATATATTAAAAAGTTAGAGACATAACCATATAAATATGCTAAGAATATATTACGAACATAAAATATATAATCCTACTTATAATAATAGCGTTATTAAAATGTATTTTTAAACGCACGATAATGGTAATGCAATAGCACGAACAGGATAAGGTATCCATATATTGCAGAAAAACCGTTACCGGCCAGCCGTGTGAGTCGTACTCACATCTCTGTTCCTACGGGTCAACTGATTTACTTTTAAACCAACGAATTGTCCAAGCAATTTAAGGATTTATAAATCTAGCTTTATAACGTTAAATTCAATGTACAATAGAAGTGAAGAAAGTTTGCTTTAAAAGCTTTGAGATGTATTGAACAAATGATTTCTGTATCTTTCGATACATCTCCACGTTTCTAAAGTATACTTTGTTTACTTTTATTGTAAGTTGGATTTCACGTTAGCATCAAATAAAACTAGATTTATAAGTCATGAAATTGCAGGACAATTCGTTACTGGGCAGTTTAGCTTAAAGATAAAACAGTTGACGCGTAATTACTGGCGTGTGAGTTCGATTCTCATAGCCGGCCGGTAACGATATTTTTTCTGCAGTATATTGATAGCTTATCCTGTTTATGCTATTGTATTAGCATTGTCATGCGTTTGAGAATAAATTATTTCTGCATCTTTCAATAAATCTCAACTCTTCTGAAGCAGACTGTGTTTGATTACTTTCATCGTAAGTTGAATTTGATATTAAAATGATATACACAGAACAGGTAGAATATAGATTGTTAAAATTCGACGGCCGTTTCTGGGGGCATAATGGTAGAAAGATGTATGGTGGGTGTTAGGCACCATTTTTTTATGTAGGAGGGAGAAATGTACTACTATTGAGATGAAGCTATTAATAATGTTAGAAACGGAGGGTTTGAGGAGATGACATAAACCAAGTTTTTATAAGTAAGATCTAATGGAATAATAATTTGAGTCGTTATGAACAGCTAACCAAATATCTAAGGGTCGAAATATGCATGTGCCTACAGAAGATATCTGAAAATGTATTTAACATTGAAGAATTGTGCATACGCAGAACGGTTAAGGATTCACTAATACAAATATTACATTTACTTATTGTAAGGGGGCGAGCTTCCGGTTATATTGACCAAGATAATTTATATCGAATATTTTGCGCTTTGAGACTATGAATATGCGTATCTAAAGAATTAGAATATCTGGGTTTTAGGATAAATAATAGAAACTCAACATGTGTATGATATCTGCGATTAAATTTACAGTGTTCTCAATATACATCATTGTTTGCTGGTTGCAGAGTGTCATCATAGTAAATTTTTGTGTAGGCATAAGCCTTAAGTGGGCATAAATTGGATGCACAATTTCAGGAGTTTTTGTTGGTATGATAGTTAGTGTAGCCCTAGTGAGTTTAATCTAGGTTGATATGAAGCTGGTAAGGGTGGATGTGAAACGCTGTTTATACCACAATTGGACTGGATATTTCTGTAGAAATGGTGTTTAGTTTTTTGATAATTCAGATTGCGAGATTGTGTTATAATTTTAAAATTACTCACTATAAGAGAGGTGTTAGTGGTTGTTGTACTATTATTGTCATGATTCCTTTGGGGCGATATATAAGAATTTATATATCCAATCGATTTGCTTCTGAGTTTTTGACTATTGAGAGCAGCTAATGTAGAACCGAAGTTAGGTGTGGCAGAGTAAGCTATTTTTATTGAAGATTTATTGAAAATAGAATAATACTTGTTTCATTTTAAAATATTATAAAATAACTTTAATAGGGATCTTACCTTAAGGGAGAAGGGTGGACTGAACCAAAGGATTTCGCATCTGGAGGAAGTTCGTTTTACGTGTGAGTCCATAATGCGCTGATCAATACGGGAAGATTTAGAGTTACCGTTGTATCGAGGGTGCCATTGTTGCTGATGTATGTAATTTGAAAGCGGACTTCCACGACGCTATAGAAAGTATTAATCTTGACCCAAACAATTTATGGGAAGATTTCAAAACAAAAGTATTTCAGGCTGCAAGTTCGTCAGTGGGATTTAAATCTCATAAATCCAGAGATTGGTTCTCAGATAGATCAGCAGAAATTCATGATCTACTTTTAGAAAAACAAAACTTAGGCAATACACTGTTTTCTCAGTCATTGAATCCCAACTCAAATGAAACTTACAGAAAGCTGAAAAGGAGAGTGCAAACTGCTCTAAGGAAAATTAAACAGGAATGGTGGAATTATAGGGCAAAAGGGGCACAAGAAGCAGCTGATAGAAATGATGCCAGTCGTTTGTATTCTTATGTTAAGGAGGTATATGGTCCGAAATCTTCCTCAATAGCTCCAGTGAGAACAGAAGATGGATGTTTTCTTCTGACTGACACCGCCTCTATTCATAAGCGTTGAGTAGAACATTTCTCTGCACTTTTGAATAGACCATCATCCGTTAATATGAGGACGATATAAAAAATTGAACAACTTCCAGTTATAGAAGAGATGGCATTTGAACCAACTCTAAATGACATTTATTTAGCTGTGAATAAGTTGAATAACAACAAGTCTCCAGGATCTGATGGAATCTGTGCAGAAGTCTTGAAATATGGGGGTGACAAAATGATGGAACTCTTAAATATTTTAATTTGTCACTGTTGGAGAAGTGAGAAAGTGCTTCAAGACTGGATTGATGCCATTCTTGTCTCCTTATATACATCGGGGCCAAAGGATCTGTGTGGTAATTTTCGTGGGATTTCCCTTTTGTCTGTGGTTGGAAAGGTGCTCGCCCGCATTTTGTTAGAACGTTTAAATACCTTTATAGTTCCAAGTATGGTGTCTGAGTCTCAGTGTGGTTTTCGTTCCTCCAGAGGCACAGCTGATTGTATCTTTACTGTCAGACAATTACAGGAGAAGTGCATTGAACAGAATCTTGCTCTGTACCATTGCTTTGTTGATTTGAGCAAAGCATTCGATACTGTTAATCGAAGTGCTCTGTGGCTAATTCTGGGGAAAATAGGTTGCCAAGAAAAGTTTATAAACATGGTCAAAGCTTTGCATCAGGATATGAGAGGTAGGGTTAATTTTGGTGGTAGGCTTTCTGAATATTTTGCTGTGGAAAATGGAGTAAAGCAGGGAGACCCTGATGCACCCACCCTCTTTGCAATATACTTTGCCGATGTAGTGTCACATTCCTTTCAAAACTCTGAGGAGGGTATCTACATATTTATATATCAAGAATCTTCTCGCTGTCAATATAATATTTATATAAGCTGCGAAACAATTTACCAGAATTTCTGGCAAAGGATAGGTGATATAGAAAGTTAATAGTGAGCGATATCAAATTGAATAAAGTAGGTATGATTTTTCTTTTAAGTTGGTGGGAGTGAAATCATGTGATGACATTTCCGGCACAGTTCCATAAAGGGAGTTCAACTTTAGCTTAAATACTGGGTCTATTATGCTCTTATTGATCCGGCCTACATCAGATTATGTAGGGTATATTAGCCGCAGTGAAGGTTTTGAATACAAGTTAGGTTTATGGTCCTTTAAGGTGAAATGGGAAGTCTTAGGTGCGTAAGGTTCAGTTCTGTCTAATAGTTTTAATTCAGCATTTAGCTCACAATGAGTTTTATGAATTTTTTCAAGTGTATTTGCATTCGCATATTTATAATTCGAACTAAGCTTTTTCGCTATAAACTATTATATTTGTCCCTGAGAAAGAATAAAGATTACCAGTATTAGCTGAAAAGACATATAGGCATTGTGAATTCCGTATTTTGGGTATAGCATCAGAGCATTTTTTTTTCTGAAAAGGATTATTGCAATTTGAGACAGTTAGATTTTTCATCATGAGCGGCACATTAGTCAATTTAGGATTTGGAGGAAGGTTTTTATAGGATCTAGCATTGTAGTTGCCGATTTCATTAGAATTGTCCAAACGGTTGTATTTCAAAACATCTTAATATTTTGTCCACCTAATTCTAGTAATAAATACAGATGTTTTGTAATAAGAGTTCCATATATGTATTCAGTGATGGAACTGGAATATTATTTTTAGGTATACCCCAACATTCTCTATATATATAATCTATATAAAGCGCACAATTGAGCAGGTTGCATAGAATCTATTTTCAAGAGATAACAGTTTATATATATATATATATATATATATATATATATATATATATATATATATATATATATATAGGACACATGGAAGTGCTCAGTATATTTGATCCATCTAAAAATAGGAAGAATAATGATGAGACACAACAGATAGGTTTCTGAAATATATTCTGTTGTAAAATTATCATGTGCACAAAATAATGTTCTAAAAATTTATACATATATAAAGGCATAAATACATTTTAAAATATATAAAAATATACTAACAATATAAAATATATATATACACAGAATAGGTGTAGTGCAGAGAATATTGCAAATCCATATAAAGGTTTATAGACCGTTAAAATCCGACTGCCGTTTCTGGGAGCATAATGGGGCAAAGATGTAATTTTAATATCGTTTTTATTGTATGTAGGAATATATAATGATTGTTCTTGATATATTCGTAGCATATACATACACACACACACACATATATATATATATATATATATATATATATATATATATATATATATATATATATATATATTATACTTTTAGTACGTCTTTTTCTGCACAGAATAATTTTACAACGGAATATATTTTAGTAACCTATATTTTGTCTCACTTCATTGTTTTACATGTGTATGCATGTGTGAGTTTGTGTTTGTGTGCGTGCGTGTACCTATATATGCACATATGCATATGTTTAAATATGCACATATGTATATGTTTAAATGTGTAAGTTTGTATGTAATTATTAGTTTCGGAGTACGCACAGCATAAACAAATCAAAATTAAACATGCCAATATATATATACACGCATAAATTCACATAATTTTTTGTAGGCCATGAAGACGATTAATTAAAAATACACATTTCTAGAAATCTGTGCATGCATGTATGCATCAATATATGTATTCATGTGCATATGCATGTATAGAGGCTAGGAAACTTGATTTTTAAAAAATATCTTGTAATAGTATATAATTAGACACAAAAAGTTAAGTTCACTTGTAACATTCTTTATATGCTGAACTGAAGTTGCATTTTATCAAATACTTCTCTTCATATTACCTAACATCATTTGACGGTCTCCGTTTACCAAGCTGAGTAACTCATATAATTATCTCGTTTCACGGTCATAAAAATCTATTTCGATTTTTCCTAAATGTAGGCCCAGAAATTTAGGAAATTAGATGTTTATCTTAGTCTAGAAAATCAGACTGAAGTAGTTCTGAAATACTATGAAATTAATTTTAACTCACGTGTCACTCAAACAAACTATTGTGTCTTGTTTTGTACGTTTGAGCTCTCATCTCTGTTTGTTTTTGATCTTGTCTCCGTCTCTTCCACTATTTTTCTGTGTGTCTATCTATCTATCTATCTATCTATCTATCTATCTATCATTTTAGAGGGTATTTGTGCATATATACTCTTTACTCTTACTCTTTTACTTGTTTCAGTCATTTGACTGCGGCCATGCTGGAGCACCGCCTTTAGTCGAGGAAATCGACCCCAGAGCTTATTCTTATGTAAGCCTAGTACTTATTCTATCGGTCTCTTTTTGCCGAACCGCTAGGTTACGGGGACGTAAACACACCAGCATCGGCTGTCAAGCGATGGTGGGGGGGGGAGAAATACAGACACACAAACACGCATACATATATATATATATATATACATATATACGACGGGCTTCTTTCAGTTTCCGTTTACCAAATCCACTCACAAGACTTTCGTCGGCCCGAGGCTATAGTAGAAGACATATGCCCAAAGTGTCACGCAGTGGGACTGAACCCGGAACCATGTGGTTGGTAAGCAAGCTACTTACCACACAGCTACTCCTGCGCCTATATATATATATATATATATATATATATATATATATATATATATATATATATATATATATATATATATATATATATATATATATATATATATATATGTGTGTGTGTGTGTGTGTGTGTGTGTGTGTGTGTGTGTGTTTGCGTGCATGCGAGTATGTGTCGGCATTTTAGTATCTCATTACACTTTTACTATCTCAAGAAGTTCACTATCTTTGCTATCAACCCGATCGAAATTGTGGCTATCAGCAGTTATTGCATTACACACTAACGCCACCGATGAAAATAGTATCACGGTCTACGATGCATCACAAAATAACAGGTATTCTGTTCAATATTTCAATATTTGACTGTCTTCTGAAATCCCAAGAATGTCACCGATTCCACTATGATGTCCAGCTTTTCCCAAAGATCATTGTGATAGATACGTAGGTAGTTGACATATTTTAAAACAGATCACAACCATAATATTTTGAAAGGTAAAGAGCTACAAGAAATTGGTTAACAAATGAAACTTCTGTATAGATTGAATTGATGAAACTTTCATCTATAATGATATTCACACATTTCCGAATAAAATAATCCAAAGCTTCTGCTAACTTCTCTAAGACTAATGGGTGTATTCAATATATATTGATGGAATTATCATTGATCCGGCAAACTACTTTTGAAATGGTTTTTCATTATATCGTGTTTGGCACCTCTAAGGATGGTAAAGATAATTACGTGAATCTGTAAGTCACCAAATGTGATAATGAGTCAACTTTCTTTGGAAGATTATCAGTTGTAATTTTTTATAGATTATTCAGCATAATATCAATCAATTCGACACGTATTCTTCAATTTAATGAACTTGTGTTTATTTTTGTTCATAGCAGTTGCTAATATCAGTTCATAGAATATGGATTATCAATACGATACATATTTCTCTTTTAATATCTATCACATCGTGGTATCAAACGTATCTGTATCAAATGGAACGTTACCTCTACAATTATGCTCACAATACTGCATAGGTGTGCCTACAGTTGAAAATATAATTAATAGCTCAGACACAACATTACAGCAAATCCTTCAGTGATGTATTATTCCTGAGTTTCACAAAAACACAAAACTCACACGTCTTCAATCAAACATAAATAAACGTGCACGTATAAAGAAGACTACGCCACGCATGCACACATGTATATACACACTACCACATACACACACACACAAACGCACACATACACACACACACACACACATGGACGTACGCACACACATACATATATAGAAAGATATGTAGCTAGATAGGTAGATAGATAGATTCATAGTAAGATAGTGAGACTGAAAGGGAGATAAGGAGAGTTAGAAATAGACACATACATCCGTACATACATTGATAGATACATACATAGATAGATGGATAGGTGTGTATCGTTTCTTTTGCCCCTGATTACATTTCATTTGAAACCTTAATTTGTTCATCAAGTTATGCCGATTATCTGACGCCATCTATAAAAATCTTTCACCACCAGAAAATTTAAAAAAAGACTCAAATCTAAAACTTCCATCTATCAATTTCGCTGATCTCTTCATAACATGAATTTGGGGACTACATTAACTGTATAAATGTTTGGTTCGAAAAACTGATGCACTAAAATATAAATTTCCCATTAAATCATTCCAAAATATAAAGAAAAAACAAATAAGAAGTGATGCATAATGCATAATAAACTTCAGCGGGTATGACAATTATGCTAAGAAAAAACAAGGAGTGATACAGACACCATGAACTATTTAAATATATTTCATAGTGCAAATGTCATATTCATAGTTTTGTGGATATTGAAATATGTCAGTGTATTAGATGTATATATATACATATGTATATATATATATATATATATATATATATATATATATATATATATATATATATATATATATATATATAAAATAAGTGTATCATAGACACGCGCGTGCACATACATACACAGAGAGACAGAAACACACACATATATATATACATATAGAAATATATATATATATATATATATATATATATATATATATATATATATATATATATATATATATATATATATATATATATATATATATATATATATATATATATATATATATATATATGTATATATATATATATATATATATATATATATATATATATATATATATATATATATATATAATAAAGTATAAAATCATTAGAGATTTTATCAGTGGCTAGCATATAAAATATATATATTAAGGTCCACTCATATATAAAGATGTATGACAGTATAAAATGTAATTAGATATTAAGGGAGTACAAAATACTATGCTTATACAGAAGACAGACACTAAATCGTCTAAAGATATCAAATTATCACTTTTTATAGAACACACATATTGAAATCGATCAAGTAGGCTAACAGAAATTCATAAAATAATAATATTGATCAATTTTTCGATGAATCTAATAACTTTTTCTCGTCGTTCAGCAAATGCTACAGGCATATACAGCATCTTCCACTGGAGAATCCAGAATATATATATATATTTATATATAATCATAAATATATATGGATTAGCAGTATCCTGCTTCTCCAACATACTGAGAATTCAGAAATAGCAGCCAAAGAACTACTGATTCCAAAACTAGACATTTTTCTGTAATTTTGACCATGCGACATCAAGACCACGTGAGGCAGACATTAAGAAATTTATCGGCCAGTGAGTTTAAAATCTCTCACCCTAATGAATTCAATTCAGTGTGTATCATAAATAGTCCCGCATAGAAAAAAGTCCCGTACAACTTGTTGCGGTTTAGCTATCCACCTTAGAGGTATTACTAAAATATAGATATACAGGGCAGGGAATCGTCAATTAGTAATAAAATTAATAATTAACAATTTTGCCGGGTAGCTCAGTATGAAAAAACCTTATCGGTAAAACCATTTATAATCATAAATATATAGGGATTAGCAGTATCCTGCTTTTCCAACATACTGCATACTGAGAATTCAGAAATAGCAGCCAAAGAACTACTGATTCCAAAACTACAATTTTTTCTCTAATTGATAGCGATATTTTAGTAATACCTCTAAGGTGGATAAGCTAAGCCGCAACAAGTTGTACGGGCCTTTTTTGTATGCGGGACTATTTATGATACACACTGAATTGAATTCATTAGGGTGAGAGATTTTAAACTCACTGGCCGATAAATTTCTTAATGTCTGCCTCACGTGGTATTGATGTCGCATGGTCAAAATTAACGTGAGTTATTTAGACATTAGCAAATTTATTAGAATATTTAGCTGAAGATCGGAATGGGGTAATTCATACTCTTAACCGTGAAACGTCGTACTAAATTAACTAAAGGCAAGTTGTTTTTTACTCTTCTCTTCTGTTTTTTGTTCTGTGTGTACCATAAATATCTGTGTGTACCATAAATGTTAATTTCGAAACTAGTTTACGGATAATTTTGTATATTTTTACGTAATTTTCACTTGTCTTGCCCTCATACTTTTTGTTACTTCGCTAAACTTCCTTTGAGAACAATTCGGTCTTAGTAGACACATTACATGTGATCTTCATCTAGCACAATAACACTCCACCTAGTCGTCTCATTCATACATATATATATATATATATATATATATATATATATATATATATATATATATATATATATATATATATATATATATATATATATATATATATATATACTAGAATTCGCATTGTGTAAATAATTGAACTACCGAGAAGGTTTATGAGAAGCACGGCGATATATGTTTCCGATTAAACTAGGAACAGAAAACCAAATTCAAGGCTGGTTTTTGTGGAGGTCTTTGCACTTTAATGATCATAGAACATATAAATTTTGATATGATACAAAGTAGAGCTAATGAAGTCATTTGGGAGTATATTTCGGATAATGAATACAAAATATCGTTCTACATGAATGCGAAATTTCTTTTCAGAAACCCCCACATAAATGGTGTAAGGAAATTGAAGGAAGTCGTTGAAAGTTCTCCTCTGCGAATCTATTATATAGTAAAGGGAGCTATTTTCCGATAAAAATATGATTGTTACGTTAAAAACTGTCAATATAAAATCTATACGTGAAAAACCAGAGTTAAAGGCATATATCAGCTACGTTCTTATAGAGTGCGACCACTCTGAAATATGTCGCGTTCAAAATATCATTACGGTTGTGAAAATAAGCAAACGTAAACTGAAACATCGCAATGGTAGGTAAACAAATATATATCAACAAATAGAAGAGATGGATGGAAAATTTACCTTTAAAGTAACTCAGAATAGGTAAAGATAAACTTGCCAAAGTTTAATGCAGTTTAAATATAGAGATCATGATGGTTTGGCATTGGGTATTCATCGCATATATTATTCCTAGTCAATGTAAACGGCGTCGTAGATGGACAGTGGGAAGGAATAAATAGAAAAAGCCCATTCACTTTTAAAATATTCTCTAACCATATAATAATACACAATTACAACATATAGATAAATAATAACAGGTGGACAGTCGAAATAAATCGATAGACAAAATCCTTTCACTTTTATAATATTCTCTAACCAAGTAATAATACACAATTACAACATATGATTAGATAAATCGAAAACATGTGAAAACCACTAAAAAATATTCTGTGATGTCAATATACGACCATATCGATTAAAACAGTATAGAAGACCCTACAAAGAAAAAACTATGTACATACGACGAATTAGAGAGCAACCCTTGTAAACCACATGTTTTCCTCATGTTTTCCATTTACGCGGGAGCTTTGCGTAAAATGGTATAGTGCATGACCATCCATAAGGCACCGCAGAGTATCAAAGTCCCCATCTCCATCGAGGATACGAAGCCAATATTGTAATAGCTTGGAATTCAAGCGATCACAATTTTTTTATGCACTATCACAGAACATCCTTTATTTGCAATGTGTATACATGCAAGCTTTGAAAAAAACATATAGATAGCTTTTTTATCTGCAATTACGTTTGAACACACATCGCGGCAGGAGGCACAAAGACGAGCGGCAACGTACAACTCGCTACTTCACCAGAAGCAATACTGGATGAATTCCCGAATGCAGTAAAGGCGTGCACCAGCATGGCCTCAGCCGCTGGCTGAAACCCACAAAAATAAAAGATAAAATGTATATATATATATATATATATATATGTGTGTGTGTGTGTGTGTGTGTGTGTGTGTGTGTGTGTGTGTGTTTGTATATATATATATATATCCATATATATATATATATATATATATATATATATATATATATATATATATATATATATAAATATAGGTATATATATACATAAACATAAATATATATGTATGTTTGTGTGTGTGTGTTTATGTATATATGCATATATATATATATGTGTGTGTGTGTGTGTGTGTGCGTGTGCGTGTGTGTGGGTGTGTGTGTGTGTGTGTGTGAATATATATTCGGAGAAACATTTAGAGTGAGAGAAAGGAAGAAAGAGAGGAATCTAAATTCAGCGAGTGTTAAACAACAAATCAGGAAACTGACCATGGTACATCAGCTTAGTTATACCAGATATTTAAAGGACTGCTTTGAAACAATGAGAGAACTGCTTCCGAAAAATACAGATAAAAATTACAGTCCATCAAATGGACACCTTAAATAAGTTTATTTGTTTGTGATTTTATGGATTTGGGAAAGATTAATGAATGAAGATGTCATTAATGAGAAACATGTGAGGGGTTCGTGTCATTTAGTGGAACCAAAAATCGTTTCTTCATCTTTCTCTATGGAATATCACCAATTATTGTGAAGGCGTGTTTTTCCTTTCGAAGCGGTGAATGAACGCATAACATATAATGCGCAAACACGAATGTAATACTAGCAGACATCATTATTGTAGCATTTATAGAAATGCGATACTTTATGCTTGTATGGGTGAATATGAAATTCTTGATTTGCGATATTCATCATAGACTTGCTAAATGATATATATCTTCTGAACATTAGCTTGGGTTTTGAATACACTCATGTGGTCTAGTTATGGTGGTTTTCATTTAGCAACACTGAACCGATTGAGATAATAGGCTGTTGTCATTTTCAAGGGATGGAGAAGTTATTGAGAATCATTTTGACTGTCGTAGGTTACTTAAATTCGAAACTTTTCGAAGATCGAAGCTCACGTGGGAATTATAAACACCTGCATTCAATTTCTAGGTATGCATCAAGTATTACGACTAAAAAAATAATTCTGTTTTCAAAATTCCAATAGCATACTCTACCTAAAAGACGATCTGTGCATTAAGGTTCGCGTCTTTGTTTACGAGGGGCAAGGACTTTGTCTTCTGGTAAATCATGTCTTGAAATGTTACGTCAGTATATTGTTGCGTATATTTCGAACTTGAGCATTAAGATTATTTACAAGGTATGGTGATAGTTTTTCACCAACAAGTTTCTATTATACTTTCCCCGTGAGAAAGGATATACTTAATCTTAAATATTTTGTTACAGATATTGAGTCAAGTCAAAATTTTTGAAAATTTTCACACGTGCTAAATTGCGGCCTGTATATTTCGTAACCAAAGAAGATCAAGATGTGAAAGATAGCCGCTGAAATCAGTAGTATGGTGTTAGCTGTTCACTACATATGTGATTTAAAGCAGCACATATAAACGTGCAATGTAATCTAATTTGGGAACCTATGCTTTATGAGATCAAACTAGGCTATAAACCTACGAAAGAACCAAAAACCACTTCTACACAACACTTTCTTGGATAATGGAACTGCAACTATGACATATTTAGATATATATTTTTTTTAATTTCTACTTTCATTCTCTTATTTCTCTTTATAATCCTTATTTCCTTCTTTTTTTCCAAAATAACTCCTTATGTTGGGCTCTAAAACTTTTCTCTGTTTAAACATCCCACATTGTCTCTCATGAAGGAATATCCCTAATGTGCCAAAAAGTGTTGTAAGACTAACTTTCTCATTATAAATGTCCTGAAAATTCCACATAACCTTGGCTTTCTTGTATCATTTTATTTAATACACACGCACACACACTCATATCTGTGTGTATATATATACATGCATACATACACACACACACACACACACATATATATATATATATATATATATATATATATATATATATAGGTATGTAAGTATGTGTTTATATATACATATGTATATATGTATGTATTTATGTATATTTATATTTATATATATATAAATATGTCTGCGTGTGTGTGTGTGTGTGTGTATGTGTGTATGTGTGTTTGTGGGTCGGTGTATATATATGGTGGTTGTCTACTCCTTAAACAGAGTTTGACCACCTCCTGCACCTACACCTTAGCCCTTTCGTGGCGTCTGATGTGGCTTTTTAAACCAGACAGTGTTTTGAAAAAACACCCACACAGATTGCAACTCTGGTTTGCATTACCAATACCTGCAAGTAAGTTCTGCTCATTATGGATCCTAACATGTCTTTTAAGACCCCCATTGGATTTGCAAACCCTCTGGCACACACCACATTCAAATGTGTGCACAGACATATAATCAGAATAGCGGGATGAGGTTTGTTTTCCATGGGTTCGCAGGTGAGATTTGAGGCCAGCACACAAAAAGGTCCTTGTCATTCACCTTCTCAGTCTTTACATTTTTCCTTAAATATTTCTTGAGCCCTGCTTGCATCATCCTGGCCTCTTCAAATACTTTCACTCCACTTCACACCCTTGTTCGCCATCCAACTCGATCTGAAACGAGGGCTTCTATATCTTTTGGAGCCATTCCAATTGACTTCATAGCAGTCCGTATGCCATCCTTAAACATTCTTTTAGGTTTATGCCGATAACGTCTCCCCTCTGCAAGCTCACCATAAAAAAGCTGTTTCGGCATGCGTTCATTTGCCATTCGAACAATATGGCCACACCATCTCAATTGGTTCCTCAAAATCATGGCTTTAATTGAGGGGATACATGCAGATGCAAGGATATCTGTGTTTGGAGTAAAAGAATTCCATTTAATTCTTAAAATATGACGAAGTCATTTTTGGTGGAATTTTTCTAACATTTTAAATTGCCTTTCATAACAGATCCAAGTTTCACAGGAATACAATAGGCATGTTAAGACAAATGATTTGTAAAGTGCCAGCTTTGTATTGTTATTTATATGTCGCTGGCGCCAGACGCGTGACTCGAAGCCACCAAATGCTTTTGCTGCCCTTTGAATTCGCAGGTGTATTTCCGTATCAAGATTTCCATCATCTTGAACAGAGCTTCCCAGGTAGACAAATGAATTGAAAACCTCAAGTAACTTTCCCCTAACAAAAAAATTTAGGGGGGTTACAAACAGCACCATACACAGGTTGCTACATTACAACTGTTTTTTTCAGAATGATGGTCAGGCCAAAATCATCACAAGCTGCATCAAATGCAGATACAAGGGATTGCAGACCCGATTCAGAATGACTAACCAGATCGCAATTGTCAGCATACAAAAGTTCCCTAATAAGTGAAGTAAAAACCTTCGTTTTAAACTTCAGTCGGGTCAAATTAAAAACATTCCCCGTTGTTCGATATTTTATGTAGATACCCTCCTCAGAGTTTTGAAAGGAATGTGACACTACAACGGCAAAGTATATTGCAAAGAGGGTGGGTGCATCGAGGTCTCCCTGCTTTACTCCATTTTCCACAGCAAAATATTCAGAAAGCCTACCACCAAAATTAACCCTAGCTCTCATATCCTGATGCAAAGCTTTGACCATGTTTATAAACTTTTCTTCGCAACCTATTTTCCCCAGAATTAGCCACAGAGCACTTCGATTAACAGTATCGAATGCTTTGCTCAAATCAACAAAGCAATGGTACAGAGCAAGATTCTGTTCAATGCACTTATCCTGTAATTGTCTGACAGTAAAGATACAATCAGCTGTGCCTCTGGAGGAACGAAAACCACACTGAGACTCAGACACCATACTTGGAACTATAAAGGTATTTAAACGCTTTAACAAAATGCGGGCAAGCACCTTTCCAACCACAGACAAAAGGGAAATCCCACGAAAATTACCACACAGATCCTTTGGCCCCGATTTATATAAGGAGACAAGAATGGCATCAATCCAGTCTTGAAGCACTTTCTCACTTCTCCAACAGTGACAAATTAAAATATTTAAGAGTTCCATCATTTTGTCACCCCCATATTTCAAGACTTCTGCACAGATTCCATCAGATCCTGGAGACTTTTTGTTATTCAACTTATTCACAGCTAAATAAATGTCATTTAGATTTGGTTCAAATGCCATCTCTTCTATAACTGGAAGTTGTTCAATGTTTTATATCGTCCTCATATTAACGGATAATGGTCTATTCAAAAGTGCAGAGAAATGTTCTACTCAACGCTTATGAATAGAGGCGGTGTCAGTCAGAAGAAAACATCCATCTTCTGTTCTCACTGGAGCTATTGAGGAAGATTTCGGACCATATACCTCCCTAACATAAGAATACAAACGACTGGCATCATTTCTATCAGCTGCTTCTTGTGCCCCTTTTGCCCTATAATTCCACCATTTCTGTTTAATTTTCCTTAGATCAGTTTGCACTCTCCTTTTCAGCTTTCTGTAAGTTTCATTTGAGTTGGGATTCAATGACTAAGAGAGCAGTGTATTGCCTAAGTTTTGTTTTTCTAAAAGTAGATCATGAATTTCTGCTGATCTATCTGAGAACCAATCTCTGGATTTATGAGATTTAAATCCCACTGACGAACTTGCAACCTGAAATACTTTTGTTTTGAAATCTTCCCATAAATTGTTTGGGTCAAGATTAATACTTTCTATAGCGTCGTGGAATCTGTGGAAGTTGCTTGATAATTTAAAGTTTGCAACATTTAACTTTTTGGGTATCTGAGGACCAGACTGTCGATTTTTAGGTTTTCTCGAAAAATCTATTTTGTCACGTAGTAGATGATGGTCAATCCAGCTCTCTGCCCCTCTCATGACCCGAACGCTAGAAACGTCTTTCATAACACATTTCCTAATCAAAATATAATCTATGAGATGCCAGTGCTTATATCTTGGGTGCATCCAGGTGGCTTTATATCTATTTTTCTGCTTAAACAGAGTGTTAGTGACAACCTGATTATTCTCAGTACAAAACGTCAAAAGAGATACTCCATTTTTATTGTATTTTCCAATCTCATGTCGACCTAAAAGAGGCCATGAAACATAGTCCCTTCCAACTCTTGCATTGAAATCTTCCAAAATGACCAGCTTGTCAGAAATAGGTACTTTCCTCAATAATCTTGCTACATTGTCATAAAACTGTCCCACAGTTTCATCAGAATGGGACATTGTTGGTGCATAAATACTGACAACGGTAAGAAACCTACCTTTTGTCACTTTGATACGACATGACATGATCCGGTCAGATAAACCATTTGGAAGCTCTGCAATGGAGGACACTAATGTATTCTTGAGAGCAAACCCAACACCAGATACTCTACGCTGACCCTTAGGTAGGCCTTTCCAGAAGATAATATATCCATAAGCAGATTCCATTACTTGAATCTCACCAGAGAGACGAGTTTCAGAGAGCGCAACTATATCAAGGGAATATTTCTTTAGCTCACATGCAATAAGTGCAGTACCCATTTCTGGCCTCTTCGTGAAATTATCATCAAGAAGTGTGCGCACATTCCAACAGCCAAAATCCAAACGATGTTTATTTTTACTTTTTCTTGAGGACTGTTTGACCACAGTGGCAGGATGACGACCGGGTCCAGCCTGTGATACACTGGGACACCTGCCGGGCCAGACCTGTTCCCCTGATGTTCCCAAGCCTTTTTTGCCATTTACTGAATTTGTTTCAGACATTTTAAAATAAGTTACAGGTGCAGTTTTAGGTTTCTGCCAACAAACCAATTGAATGATTTTACTAAGATTTGGATTACAGGAAGTACCTGTGCAGATGAATAATTTTTAGTGGGCGTAGCTTGCACTGCACTGCCCCCACTTATTAGCCCAAGACGACTTTCACCGGTGTGACTAGAGAATTGACAAAACCAGGAACTTCCAAGGCCTCAGATTTTATTTCGGAGATTTCCTTCTCCTAGGTAGATTACCAACCAATGTTAAAGGGCTTCTACCTGCCCATGAGGTAAGCCGTCCAATTCCAGACACCTAACCGACATTCAGACACTCTGTGAAGTGATCAAATATCTCTCCGCTGACCGATGTGGAGCAGCTCATCCCCCCCCCAAAAAAATGCAAATATATAAATAAATAAATACAATAAAATAATATATATAAAACGATTTTTTTTTAAATATTAAAAAAATATAATAGATAAAAAAATGGTATATATATAAAATAAAAATTATTCATATATACATATTTACAGACATTCATACAAATACATACACCCATATATATATATATATATATATATATATATATATATATATATATATATATATATATACATATTTACAGACATTTTGTTTGATGGTCGTTGATGGTTCAGGAGTTCATCCGCCCTTTGACAGGTCTTATTTTTCGTCCTGCAGGGTGTCCAACAACACCCTCCTCACCAAGCAAGCCTGGTGAGGTTGCCAGTTTAGTCGCCGATGACCCGACCATGCAACAGGTTGTACTGGATTACATGTTACCTGTAGCACTGAAGAGCGACCTGACACATATAAATATACGTATAAATATATGTATAGAAATATACGTAAGCATATATGTATAGAGATATGCATCATATATAAATATATATTTAGACGCACCCACACGAGTATATATTATTGTAACTACTAGCAGCTCGCATCTTCGTATTCGAATTTCACGTATCCGATAATCATATTTGATATGAAGTGCAGTATAATTGATCAGTTATTCATAGTATATAGATAAGTGCCCACAGAAAAAGCCGCTGGTTAAGGTGAAAATGAAAGAAAGGGAAGGGAAGGTGAAAATCGATCCTTTTCTTGTAATGAGAGATGAATATTTGAAGTGGATTTCATGCGCTTACGTACCGGTTGACGTTTAGAATTTAAACAGAACTGGGAGACTGTGATAAGTTTTTAAATGTTAAATTGCATAACCAGATTCTCACGATTACTTCGATCATGTATATTTCAAAGAAATATCTAGACAATAAATAATACAGGTGATATCCATTTGCAGGATATACTCTATTATAATTCCTCTGAAATGTTATAAAAAATAATTAAAAAATTCCTACATTTTGTAATAAACAAAAGAAATGAAAAATAGATTTAAGAGACATTTATGCATTAATCTATTATGTCATTATGTGAACTTGCAAGTGTTCACATATAATATGATCTTAATTGATAAACTGTTAAACAATAACTCGAACTGTGTTTCAGGTGCGCTTATACATGTTTCAACGAATTACAAGCTTGAAATTGTTTCAGATCGCTTGCGATTGTTATCATATACTCTCCACATACCTTATATAAATACATTTATATTTCAAGGATAGTTACATTATTATAATTCTTTGATGCAATACGATATACGTGTATTTATTCGTTGTGTTTATGTAGCGTGAATTATATGAAATTATATATGTTTCTATGTAAAACGTGTTTAGAAGCTAGTTGCAAGTATACAAGTAACTTGTTAAAATTGTACATGCGACAATTGGTTTAAAGTTTTGCCAAAACATGACATTTTATATGTGTTAATTGTGTAAATCATGGATGCGTCGTGTAATAGGAAGCGTATGGGCTGCGCATTTTAAAAGTAGTTAACATCAAGAAGTGCAGGGATGCAATGTAAATTACCAGGTGAGCACAGCAGCAAAAATGAAGTTCTACATATGGTGTATATTATTCTTGTCTTGATGATAACTGATATATCGCTAATGTTCAAGAATGTACAATGACATACCGGACATATGTTTAGGAATAGCTACAAAGAACTTTCAGCATTGTTGTTGCAAACCTTCTAGAATGTTGAAACATTCTAATGTGGTGGACAGATTGACATTTATAGGATGTATTTTCACACTTTTTAGTAGTACATGCAATCATGTACTGGTAACTATTTTGGCTCCAGTATTTAGATTATTGTTCGTCTGTATTTACGTTCTGAATTTAGAAACGCCAATATAAATACTAGTTGATCATTTAGGTATATTTAACCACTTTTCACCTCCTCCTGAGATTTCTGGACTTCGCTAAAATTTGAAACTGATATTTATATCACGGAAGCTATTTTCACACTCTCTATAGTAAGAAAAAGAGGAAACACGTGCATATGTATGAATTTGCGTCATAGTATTCAGATCTACTCCGTCAATGAGTAGAATTTGATTACTTATTCCAACACAAAATTCAAAGATGTGTGTGTGTGTGTGTGTGTGTGTGTGTGTGTGTGTGTGTGTGTGTGTGTGTGTGTGTGTGTGTGTGTGTGTGTGTGTGTGTGTGTGTCCGAAACCAATATAAAATCATAGCCAGAGTCATTTTCAAAATGTATTAATAAGCTTTATAATAATACGAGTGATAACTCGCTTCGAGCCATGCACCGTGTTTCACTTTCTGTCCTTCTGTCACACTAAAATAATTATCACTTTCAACTAATTGCTCTTATAGTTTAGTGTGAGACGCAACGCCATTAGCATCAACATCCGACACCCAAGTATTAGGTTACACCGGGCAATAGAGTAAGTCTGCCACTCATATACACCAATACGGTTTTGCAGCTCAAAAATAAATGTAGCCAGAGAAAATACCGGAAATTATATGGTCCATGATCCCTCTATGATCATTGTCGTGTACCAGTACCTACTTTTATTGGTTTTGGTAGAAGGAAATCTTTCAAACTAACTTCAGCGTTATTTGAACTCGGAGTGCTGACATTCGGAACAAATACTGCATACCATTATGCTGTTTGCCGCCTCGGGAACTGAGGCTGCAAACTGATTTAGTATTCATTGAATTTTCATATCTAACATTATGAGTAAGATTTGTATTTTATTTTTAGTAAAGTGCATATTTTTTACTCTGGGAGACTAAAAGAAAAGCAAATCTAATGAACATAGCAGCTGACTTACAAATGATTTCAGTCAGTAGAATTGGTTCTGCTTTTGAACTTGTTTTGAATTATTGGATGCATTTCCTTCTATCACTTGAAACTATTATTTTTTAGTTGACTTTTCTATTTTAGAAAAGAAATTAGTATGTAAAAGAGTAAATAATGCTGTTTCTAAGTTCATTATATTATTTTCCACTTGAATATTTGTTAATATACACAAAATGTGAAATTTAAAGACAAAAACGTATAAGGTAATGGAATCGTCTTTTGAGAAAATGAAAAACATTTTCTTGAAATATATCATTTAAAATATTCTATGAGTATGGATATTTTTCAGTTATTTCACTGACACGGTACGTTAGTGTGGTTCACAAATGTATTATATGCCATCCGCCGGAATTCACTGCCAAATATTTCATTAAGAAAGAGGCATTTATTCATAAATATAAGGAATAACGTGGTCAGTTAGAAGTAGCAGCTAAGTTAGAAAGACACGTTTTAATGTTGAAGCAGTACCTTCACATTATAAATTACGACTCTATAAAATATGATATACATTAAATATGTAGATTATGGGGGAAGTTGTTGAGCTGTTAGAATATCCGACAATATGCTTAGCGGCATTACATTTGGTTCTTTAGGTCCTTAGTTTAAATTTCGCCGAGCGTTTCAGGTCGGTAAAGTAAGGCAGGAGTCAAGACTTGAGGACGATTTGTACTCTGCCTCCATGTTACTGGCCTTGTACTAAAATTAGAGATAATTAAATATGTATATATGCAAAATAATAATTTCTTTTAAAGTAAGGAAACATCATTTTTGTCACACGTCACCAACCAACATATTTCCTTATTATGTATACTAGCGGAAATACCACCCTCTGGGTGGTTTTTTGCTTGTCACTTGTAAATATTTCCACATTTAATTCCCATTACTAATAATTTTGTTCATATTTTACGTCTAATTATGTCCTTGTATATTAGTAAATATTATTAAATATTGCTTTCATTATTTTATCATAGTCATAATCTCTATTTTTTAAACAAACATCATGGTAGTCCAACAGCAGAGGGAGAAACGGTTTATCAAGTTTTACCTTCCCCTCAAAAAAAATATCTGTAAGATTTGCAGTGAGTGTGAGAGGGAGAGAGAGGGAGAGGGAGAGAGAGAGAGAGGGAGAGAGCGAGAGAGAGAGAGAGAGAGAGAGAGAGAGAACATTGCAAAGAATGAATGAAGTAAGTATGAAATGAAAAATCGTATAAATAAAAGGGCATTACTACAGATGTATACGCACCCGGATTTTATGTCTCATAGCATCTACAAAAACGGATACTTTTTAACAAAATTTTCTACAAGTCCCGCTTAGATGCTGTGGCTTCACAGTATATTGAGAGCTATGGGAAAGAATTTTTGCGAGGTGGATATTTGCCCCTCATAACTTTCAAGAAGATAGGTATCTTGTGATGGAAATTTATACAAATCATTTTCAAACGGCATAGATTACAATTATAAAGTAATCTGTGCGTAAAATGTTTTCGGAGATTTACCCGATTTTATTAAACCACAGCGTTCGAAATGATGGGGTTGGTGAGAATATCTTTAGATGAACGAAGATCTGAAAACTTTTTTACACCCCCTCCCTTATCATCTCACTGCCGACCTATTTTAGCCAATCTTTTTTTGCACCTCCAGACCACAGGAAGAGCATTTAGGTTAAAAAAAAAAATATTGTTAATATTTTCGAGCGAAAAGTGATTTAGAGGTGATCTTGCTGTTGTTTCTGGCACATCCGTAGACAACCGTCTTCGTTTCTGTATCGCTCTCGCATGTTTTGATGGTTTTTAATATTTTTCCCCAAAATACATTTACATGCTATAAAAAAGAAAAATTCAGAAATTATAAATTTTTTAAAACCCCCTCTTCCTGCCGCTATTGAGCTCTTGAGAATGTCATTGCTGGCATTTATGCACAGTGATTAAAAAAAAAATTACGGAGATATAGCATGTAACTTCATCTGAGATCGTATGCTGAAACAAAATAATTTGAACGTGGAAGATAATTGTAAACTAGTTAAGAACATACAAATACCTTTAGTTTCACTTCAACATAAAAACTTCATTTGTGCCAAAATATTTTCGTCGCTTTGAAACTGCGACCTGTTCGCTGACAAAACTACACAAAAGTGATGCAGCATGAAGTTGTATCAGTGAACAGGACACACACACACGCGCAAATGCACACACGCGCACACAGAGATTCATTGCCTTTCATTTGTGTGTATATATATCTATATGTCTGCGCGAGTATGCATTGACGAGTATGCATTGTGTCACTGTTGAAGTTCCGAATAAGGTGCAAGTTTCGAGTACTTGTCGGTGACTTTTTGTTTTTTCTCCTAATATTCTAATAGCAATTACCCAACATTCTAGGCTCTTCACACAACTCTCACGCGTTTAAATATTATACGTCTATTCTGAAATTTTTCATTCAATATATAATGTTTTACATTACGTGTACATTAATAGTGACTTAAAGCTTAAAAGAGAAAATGAGAGACTTTGCAAATGAAAATGGGATGCTCTGCAGGTAATGCAATGTATGTTTAAGTGAGTCATGAATTGGATGCAGTGAATATTTAAATTTGCAAGAAAAATTTCAATAAACTTGAGAAAGCAAAGTTATAGGAAATTTCTTAGAACATGACTCTATAAAAATACTTCCAGACGGTCAAACATTTAATAACTGCGATCTTTTAGTACTTTTAATAAGTTTCACTTGCATAATTAATAAGCACATTTCTCCATTACATTATAGATTAATTTATGCATCATAGCTGAAATTATTTGCAATTGTTGCCGTAATGCAATAACAAGATAATTACTGTTTAGTCTGATATTTAAAATATTTATATAAAAATAATATTATACATGGGTATTTTATATAGAAAATAAACAGTAAACTTGCACCAATTTTACATATGATTGACCATGCTTAGCAAGTTTTGTATTTTTCTTTTTAGATTTTCCAAATTTTTATATTCCTATCTATTATAATTTCAGAGCGTTGTATTCAGCGGCTATTAGTATAATGACATGAAGTAACAATAAATGAATTTTTTAACATTTGTAAGTTATCAATGAATTATTTTATTTGGTATATCAATTGAATTTATTACAACTAAGATTATTTCAAATACATGTGGAAGGTAATACAAAAGCAGTCAATATTTAGTTTGATAAATTAATTTCTTGCAGAGGAAATTTAGAATTTCAAATACCAACGTAATATTTATATGATATAAAAGAATAAAACAACAAATTTGAAAGCAAACAAATGCTGCAACCGAGGAAACTGTCCCATTTCATATACTTTTTATTTCTTACGCGTACCTCCATTTTAAAAATCAGCCAAAGTTTCAATAATTATTCAATTAAAATATTCTTAATATAAAATCTATTTTTCAAGTGTTCAAAAGTCTCAAAATCTCGGAGTTAGACCGAATTTAAATTTAAACGAAGTTAGAATGCGATATTGAAAAAGAATTTATCTATCAGGAAAGCGATGGGTAACTAACAGGTATGGTAAGCACATTCATATAGCTAAAGGCAGGGGGAACTTGATTCTTGCTAGTGAATGTTGAATGAGGAGAAAATGGACTGGAAGAATCTGTACTTAAAATGGTATAGCTACGATTATGTTAGTCAACATGCTATCGGCGGTCGTGGTACTCATGAAGGTGATGATGATAATGGTGGTGGTGACAATGATGGCAACCTTGACAACGAAGACGACAATGATTACAACTATGATGATGGTATCGAGGATTGCGATGGTAGATGTCCTTTAGTAGTTTTAATCCAGCGCTGGTTAAATATATCAAGCTGGAGGATGGCTGTTTTACCGGACTCACATATATTACAACACCCATTTCCAGTCCCAGTTGTACGAAAGCCCTTTCATAGCACACTTACACGTCTAAACGGGGATTATTTGAGGCATGTGCCCTTGCTCACATGCTGCGAACGTAGGTCATTACCCTCTTTATTACCTACATACTGTTCTCCTTATGCCATTTGAATAGTTCAGGTATTTCCAAAAATTCATACCATATATATATATATATATATATATATATATATATATATATATATATATATATATAAGAATTTAAGGATTGGAGAAAACGCATGTTATAATTGCATACTTTATTCCTACATATGTTTCAAAGGAGTACAACCTGTGTGATCCATAGGGATCTTTGATATTAAAATTGTAACCTTCTCATCAGGGAAAGCATGGGAATCATCTTAAACGTAAGACATTATGACCGATTATGAAAACAATAGATGGATAAGGTTATGACTTGATTCATTTGAAAAAGACCGTTAGAGAATTGGACGCTGCCGGATAGTGGGTTGGACAACACATACCAATCAATGTGTAAGAGCGTACATGCATACATACATACACAGACACACACATATACATGCATACTGATACACACAGACACATACATATACATGCATATATGCGCATTTACACATACATACACATGTGCACCCGTATATACATATGTATACATATATATACACATATATATATATACACACACACACACACATATATACATATACATACACACCTGTATATATATATACACACACACATATATACATATACATACACACCTGTATATATACACATACACACACATATATACATATACATACACACCTGTATATATACACACACTCATACGTCCACATTTATACATATGCACATACGTACCTACACATATACAAATATACACATGTGTGCGTGTCCCCATATACACACATGTATCCATCTACATATACACACATGTATAAATAGATGTGTAGATGGATGCATGTGTGTATATGGGGACACGCACACATGTGTATATTTGTATATGCGTAGGTACTATGTGCATATGTATAAATGTGGACGTATGAGTGTGTGTATATATACAGGTGTGTATCTATATGTATATATGTGTGTGTGTGTATATATATATGTGTATATATATATATATCTATACATATGTATATACGGGTGCACATGTGTATGCATGTGTAAATGCGCATATATGCATGTATATGTGTGTGCGTGTGTGTATCAGTATGCATGTATATGTGTGTGTCGGTGTATGTATGTATGCATGTACGCTCTTACACATTGATTGGTATGTGTTGTCCAACCCACTATCCGGCAGCGTCCAATTCTCTAACGGTTTTTCTCAAATGAATCAAGTCATAACCTTATCCATCTATTGTTTTCATAATCGGTAATAATGTCTTACGTTTAAGATGATTCCCATGCTTTCGCTGATGAGAAGGTTACGATTTTAATATCAAAGATCCCAATGGATCACATAGGTTGTAATCCTTTGAAACATATGTAGGAATAAAGTATGCAATTATAACACGCGTTTTCTCCAATCCTCAAATTCTTAAATGTACTCAAATACCCAAAATTTCAAGGAGTTCCTGCCTTAAAAACAGGAGCTAACCACAGTTATTTTGTGTTCTTTGCTACATTGGTTTCTATTAACCCATTTATTCTATCAGAAGAATTTTTATTCATTAAGATAGAAGAAATACACATAACTATATATATATATATATATATATATATATATATATATATATATAATTTAAGATTTAATTCACCATAAATTGTATTCACTCCTCGATTATGCTTGAACATGTCAAGTTTCGAGGTAGCTAAATAACTAAAATATAGTTCCATTTGTTTCTATTTGTACTCTGAGATTTTAGTTTTCATGATATCTATAATATAGAAATTTCCTGCAAGGCAAATTAAATTCCACTTACAAGCAATCTTCATGTTTGTATGACTGCGTTGTTGCTTTCCCATATGTCATTTGCTTATTTCATTCATATGACTGGGTCCATCATGCAGCATCGCTTTTTATATATCTATGAATTATTTTATTGATATCAAAATACGTATATTTTGAAGTTTCTTATTGCAAAGGTATATCTCTATGATGTTTGAGTCATTTTTTTTTTTGCAAATCATTTATTTGTGTCTTCACACACACACACACACGCAAACACGCACACATACACACACATACACACAAATACACATATACATTTATGGATTACAATATGAAAATAATAACTGTGTAATTTCTCATTTGAAAATATATAAATCTCGCTGCAATAATCTACTAATTTCCATGTAAAACAACAGCTTCGGTCTAAGGTACATCACCAATAATTGTCAGAGATGAGTGTGAGCTAATTCCATGAAACCAAGTAGATCACTGGTAATAAATTTCAACCCACCTTCACAAGATATAATTCAGTTTGAATGCATTTGAGATCAGAGTGTAAAGAGTGCAACTAAAACAACGTTATTTTTTCTACGCACTAAAGATTCTGCAAGGTCACTGCCTTAAATTTTGTAATGAAGTACCTTTCATAAGTAAGTTAGAAAACTGTCTCCGGGTAGAAACGGAAATGCATATCACTTGATGATTGGCAGTATTCAGGAATGTTTTATAACTTTAACTGTTATAATTGTGGAAATGTTTCTAGCTATTTATACAAATTTGTTATATTTCATCAAACATAGAAATATTGAATATAAACGGTCTGATCAATAAGTATCCGGACTGTTGCCATATTAACGATGCTAAAGCACGCATAGTAAAATCGCTTGGCACAGATTGACCTTGAACGTTGTTCTGCATGCGAACTTAGTTTTAACATTCTAGCTCACTTCCCAGATTAGAGCAGCCTTTGGAATTAGGTTGTGTAGCCTGTGACAAAAGCTTGGCGATATCAGGCTAGAGGCCTACACAAAGTTTTTAAACAATTTTCATTGTTTTCGATACAATTAAGAAAATCTTGTGCAACAGAAACTCGAGTGTCTTTTTGCTGAGCTGAAAACAGTTCTGGTGCAAACTTGGTGCACACGTGTCTCACACACAAATCTTCAGTGATAATGGATTGAACTGAACCGTAACTTTTCTGCACATCCTGTGATAACTTAACGATCGTGATTCGATGAGTTTCCCTCATAGCTGCACGGACATCATTGATGTCTTACTCACCTTTGCTGGTTGTGGGTCTCCCAAATTTTCGCCAATATCGAAATCTTTTCGGTTATCTTGGAAACATCTGAAACATTAGTACACTTGTGTGCGGCTGATGCACTCATCTCCATACACTTTCTGCAACTTTGTGCCGGCATCTGAGCAGGTATTCTAATGGCTACTTTTTCTGTCATGTTCAGCGCAATGATCACATACTACACACCGTCCTTTCAATCATTGCCGTAAATAACTTAACTGAAGTAGAACGTTAAAATTCAGGATTCCAGCAGAGCAGATTTCAAGGTCAATCTTTGCGTAGCGGTTTTACCTTGCTTTTTATAACTTCGTTACTATGGCAATAGTCGGAAAATTTATTGATCAGATCTCGTGCAGATTATATTCCTGACAAGGTAAACTAAAAATCATGAGTTTCTTACTAAGTTTATGCGCTTAATAGATATGTTATATGGATAGGATCCGACTCCATGTGAAGTACTGATACATCAAGTCAATATAAATGAAAATTATTCCAATATAAACGACGAAATATTATGCATGTGAGCTCAATCATATATGCATATTTGTATTACATATGCATTTTCCAAATAAATATGTATTTTCGAAATAAATATGCATATTCGTATTACATATGCATTTTACGAATACATTTTCAATAAATCTCATAATACTCAAAACAAAAACAAAATTATGGAGCGGTTCACAATAAATCGAAATAATTATTGACAAGGAAATACAAAAATGGCAAACAGAAAAGAAGTGGCATCAGAAAATATAGATTATTAAAATAAAGATTAAAATAGTGAGAAAAAATATTAAGAAACCTGAATAGACAGGAAGCAGTAAAGAAAAAAGAAAATTGTAAGACTGTAAATATATGAGTAACAAAAAACAAATAAGTGGAAAACTAGAAAAAAATTGTGAATAGAATAATTCAATTGTCTGTTGGCAACTTCCCTCTTTTTGTATTTTAAAGTTTTGGCAATGTGACCACACACAAGTGATATTTACGGTCTCATTTGCGTTTCAAGCATTTCAATTTATTGTCATCTCCTGACAATCAAATAATAAATTCTCAATGTTGACCAGTACTGATTGTCTAACAAGGCAATTCAATTGAGAATTTCATCATTAGTAAAGGTAGCAATACGTGATGCCTTAGAACACTCTGCCTGATTTCTGACGAAAATCACAAATGAAATAAGAGTAAACAGACAAGATTCTACGGATAGAAAAGATAGTCAACATTCATTATAATAGGCATACACACCCACAAACACACACGCAACACAGTCGCTCACATCCACTCACGCACAACCATACATATAAAGAAACATTAGCTAAAAGTACAAAAGGAGATAGTGACAGAGCACTGGGGAATTAGTGAGAAATTGTGAAAGAGTGGGTCATAATTGTACATTATTGAAGAAAAAAAAAGAAAAGGAAAAGGGAGGTAATCGATGAATGTCCGCCTTGGGGAAAGAAGTAGGCGTAGCAAATATACTGAATTAAGACGAAACCTTTCTTTACCGCAATTTACTTTCAACAATAGTTGCCACAGGCAATATCTAATATTTAGTTCAGAACAGAACGTATTATACGAATCACTAGATATTCAATGAAAGACATTGATTAAGAGGTTAGTTTCGAGATATGTTTGAAAGAATGCTAATTGCAATTTTTTTTAGATGAAAGCAGTTTTATTTAAGATGGCAATCGAATAAATTCTAACGAAAAATTCAGATATGCATAGAAACTATATTATCAGATTCATATCTAACAGATAAACGAACATATAATTATTTGCAAATTAAGAGAAGAAATTTGTTACTTTAAGAAAAAAGTGAATTTAGGTAATGCTATAAAGAAATCGTATATGACGTAGCATATGTATATTGTAATAAGCGTGTGTGTATGTGTGTGCGTGTGCATTTGTGTCTAAGTGTGTCGTGTTTTTGTATGCATAATTGTGAGTACGCAGTGATGAGTATGTAATTGTATGACTAAGAAGTACAAAAAAGAAATACTGTCAGTTAAGAGTATTCTTTGTAAATATTAAATATCGTTACTGTCAACAGCTTTGTTTGCTCTTATTTACTGTAGCATTGTTGACTCTAAACACTTTAGTGACTACGTAATTACAAATTATCTGCACCGTATAATCGTATATTCTCAAATATTTTAGAAGTTATAGTGAAGAATCAGCGAGTGAAAATACGAATCACCTATCGGCACTGATAGTGTTGCATAGCAGAATAAATAACGAGCAGGCAATGGTATTCGTTTTCAGCTGAATTGTTTGCCTTTCTCTGAAGTCACTTTTTCATGTACAATACTAACGCCCCAGCAATATATGGCACGACATAATACGCAATGTAATGAATGCATCACCGTCAGGTCATTCACTTCTATTACGTAACGCATACTTTCATGAATATGGGAGATGATATGAAAATGTTATAAAAGAATCAATAGCAAAATCTAAGGGGCCGACATCAGGTAAACAGGTACGCGCGCTCACACACACACACACCCATATAAACATATACGCACCAGCACCAAAGCACACACAAACGTATATAAAAATATGGTTGCACGCAAATGTGTGTGTGTGTGTGTGTGTGTGTGTGTGTGTGTGTGTGTGTGTGTGTGTGTGTGTGTGTGTGTGTGTGTGTGTGTGTCTGTGTGTGTGTGTGTGTGTGTTATTGGGTTGGCAAATGATTTTCAGACGTTTTGTTTTAATATTTTGGAATTTATAGCGTTTTTAAATTTTGGAAACTATTTTGTATCAATAATTCTATTTTTTAAACGTTTTTGAATCTATTTTTTTTTTCAATTTAATTTTAGGTAATTTTTGATTATTTTCAGATCATTAAAATGGAATTTGAAGTTAAGAAAAAGGAGCATTTTCGACACCTCATTCTTTTTGCCTTTAGTCAAGGTTCTAAAGCCACAAACGCTGCTCGCGACATTTGTGCTGTGTATGAGGAGGGTACCATAGCTGAAAGTACTGCTCGAGATAGGTATGCAAACTTCAAAAAGCGCACCTGGTTCGGGCCGTCCAGTTAAGTTCGATGAAGAGCGATTAACCCAACTTTTTCACGAAAATTCTCATCAAACGACGAAGGCACTGGAAGAGAAAATGGAATGCCCCCACACTGCTATAGCATTTGTACTCGATGGGAAAGGTTAAGAAGTTTTAGAAGTTGGGCTCCGCATGCTTTAAGTGACAAAAACAAAATCAACGATCCACAATTTCCGCTGGTTTGCTTGCTCGTCACCGCTCAACTCATGGACACAAACAACGATTTCTTTACCAAATAGTTACTGGCGACGAAGAATAGTGCCTGTACATCAATATGAAGCAGCGTAAGGAATGGTTTAGCCCCGCTAAACAAGCGACACCGCACGTGAAACAAGATCTGCATCCGCCTAAAACGATGTTGTGCGTATGGTGTGCTCTGGGAAGGGATTATCCATTAGGAATTGCTTGAACGGAAACAAATGCTCAACGCAGAACTCTATGTTCATCAGATGTTACAACTCAACACGGCCATTCAAGAGAAAAGACCTGATCGGCAGCATGGAGTTCTTCTGCTGCACGATAACACCCGCCCTCATATCGCCAATATGACCAAGGAAGACATTCAAACGCATGGCTGAGAAGTGCTGCCACAACAGCCGTTCTGTCCTGGTTTGGCACTATCCGATTCCCACCTATTTTCTATATCTTTCAAATGCTATGCGCGGAGTTTCGTTCAATACTAATGCAGAATTGAGACTTTGGTTGGATCAATTTTGTGAGTCGAAATCTGTTGATTTCTACCAACGAAGTATTGAAAATCTTGTTGAACGTTGGGAAGAAGTTGTAAACAAGGCTGAATACATTATTGATTCATTAGTTGTTATTTTTAGTATTAAACCTTTTCAAAATTTTAAATTTAATAAACGGCGGGAACTTAGTTGCCAACACAATATATAAGTATATTTCTTAATTTCCCAGGGAGGTCGAAGCATAGAGGAGACAATGAAAGCGATTAAGTCCATTACATCGACAGCAGTGCGTAGCTCGTACATATTTAATCGACGCCGAAAGGATAAATGTTAAAGTCAACATCGGCGGAATATGCCAGCTCGCCGCCCTCACTGAATATATATATATATATATATATATATATATATATATATATATATATATAGGATCTCAACTAAACAAGAACGAATTAAGGAGGCCACATTTATTGAAAAATACAAACAAAAATTTAATATGAATATACAATCGAATTCACAAATAAAATGAAAGCAACGACATATATGGAATGCGAATTACCTACCCTTACATAAGAATGTGTATATCCAATGATTATCCCTTTAAACATTATATTCACTGATTATCCCCCTTGAATTAAACTCTTCTGTATTTACGTAAAGCATTCATATCTGCTTCTACTAATATGTACATATATGCACACGCATATGTACACACACACACATGTACACACACACACATATATATGTATGTATATGTATATATGTATATGTATATGTATATGTATATGTATATATATATATTTGTATGTATATATGTATGTGTGTGTGGGTATGTGTGCGCTATTAATAACAACTAGAAGAATCTGATTCTAAAGTGAATGGAGCTTCGACCAGGAGGCATTTATGTAATCAAACATTATCCAAAGATAATCTGATGAGTCGACCCTTAACCATATTACTCTCACGTTGATGGTCTAGAAAACGTGGCCAAAACACTGTGCATTATCCCTTGGTTTTCAGTTTCACCTCCTTCTTTCCCTCCATAACCAGCTCGTATGACTTTCTGCTACTCCTTCCATTCAGCACGCAGCCGCTATTCGCTCTTTTCCTCATATTCCAATAAATGTAACCATCCTCCATACTTATCGGGCAGGAAAGGCTTTACAGACACAAGTATAATGTGATATTTTATTTTATTTCAGTATATTTTAAGCGAGAAATTTTATAATGTGTTTCATGATAACTGAGTTCAAACTGTTTTGGCTTGAGGCTAAACGCCAGCAACAATTATGACTATAATTTTGAGAACATATTATTTCAGTTTGGTAGTAAAATTGTAAATATGTCTCATTTACGTCACACTAATGTTTTATGTTTCTATCAGTCTTTCGTTGAAAACATATTTATTTCTGTTTTCATATATATTCATTTTTATATTCAATTTTTTTTTTCAAATTATTGGGATTCGTATGTCTGATGTAGTAAATTCGAAACTACATATATTTCTGATGAAAAATGAAATAAATCAATATGCGATTCTAATTATTGTAAACAGAAATTTGAAATTACACTGTATTACCATCACGAACTTCATTCAGCTGTTTTACCATTTGATTTATTTTGATTTAAAATTCACATCATTACGATCCATTAATTGAAGTGCTCAGAAATTTATACACAAACGTATCTAAGAATGTAATAAATATTTTCTGTATTTTTAACTGTTCATATATTGCTATCATATATTAATATCCCTACGCTTCAATCTATAATTAAATATAGCTTGGACCGTAGTTGAACATCTACTGAGAACTACATTCTATTTATCCCCACGCAATTAGAATATGAGACTATAGAAACACTAAAGTATATTCTATAACATTATATAGATAAACAAAGCATCTTGACACATCACATTGTACGAAATATATTTTCATTGAAAATTAATTACATATTTAATGTAGTATATACATATATACGATATACGAGATACTTGACAGGGTAAAATATTGTTTAATAGACATTTCTTATTAATCATGTTCCTTCGGGGATGTGTCATTTTGTTTCCGAAGAAAATATATCCGACATTTTAACGACGTTTGCATTATTATTGCTGATACAATACTGGAGAAAATCTTAAGACCAGTGAAAACTTGTCAAAATGAACGTCTTGCCATCCAATATATTTGTCTACTTTTCAGTATAGATTCAGTGTTGGTAGAGAGAAAAAAATACGACACCCTGAAGAAATGTTTAACATTTAAAGCACAAAATATGCATTGTATTAAAAGTATCCGTGATTTGCCTGGTCAAAAGCTGAAGACCATGACAAATAACAAATGAAAACAATGAATAAATAGTAAACAAGGAGTCTCAAAAGTTAGTAACTCCACTTTTCCTGTGAAAATCATCAAAGTTTCGTTGTGGTATACTCGACACAAGCGTTTCAATGAGGTTGTCCAGAATGTAACACGATGAGGGGAAGACCGCCTGGCTAAGAGCATCCACAATCTCAAATTGCGTTCAATATTTATAAACGGCTCTTGTCACAGATCCCAAAAGATTTTCGATGAGATTTAGGTCAGGAGATCATGGAGGATGATTCAAAAGGCGAACGATAGTCTTTCTGAAGAAATATTTTGGTCTGTGTGCATTACGAATTATAACATTTTCTAGTTCATAAATCTACTTTTCTCCACATAAACGAGAACCTTCAGTCAAGGCTCATTGACCGCTTCAATATGCCAACATAACCAGCTGCTATTTGACGCCCCTGCACAAACTGAAAATCCATAGTTCCTGTGTACAAGAAAGTACCTCACACCATGATACAGTCTCCACCACTTTCTCTCTCTGAAAAACTCTACGGTGGGAGATCTATTGTATTCCAATATCTGTGGAAGCCATCAGGACCATGAAGGTTGAAATTTTCCTGATCTGAGAATGGCAATTTCTTTCAGTTGTGAACGTCCCAGGTTAGGTGATTGTGAGCATTGAAAACGAGTAGGTTTGTGGCGTGGAAGAAGACGGAGTCTCTGAAGACTTTTAAGATTTTAGAAAGTCGTCTAATTTCTAAAATGTCGTCTGACCGTCCTTGAGCTGCATTCCGCGAAATTAATTTGGTTTGATGATGGACAAGTGTCTTTCCTAAGTTTCCGTTTTCTTTGGTCTAACTTTCCTAAATGCCCGTTTCCTCGGTTTTACTGCGACCAATTTCACTCGATATTGCACGTTGAATAAGACCTCGTTTCCGGAGCTCTACAAACCTATCACGTTAAAAATCAGTCAACCGCCAGTTCTTGACAAACGCGGAAGCTTGAACATAAATGCTAGAATTTATAGAGTTTATACCAGATTTAAATGTCATGATTTAAAATGTCTGTAACGAGAAATTATTGTCTGTTTTCATACATTGCATGTTTTCTTCATTAAATGTTAAAGGTTTATTTAGATTTTTGTACATCCTTTGTTGTTTGCCAATTATGAATCTATAATACATACATATATATATATATATATATATATATATATATATATATATATATATATATATATATATATATATATATATATATATATATATATATAATATTCGTCTGCAAGGCGTTAATCACTGCGGTTGTTTCAATGGTCTTAAGATTTCGTCCAACAGCGTATATATGTAAGCAGAGGGTCCATTGATGTGGGCTTTAGTGTTTCTTCTAGGGATAAAATTCGAAATAGACTAAAATATATGTATGTGAAATTCTCTTTAGCAAAAAACATGCACTAGATTATTTGATTAATCTGGATTTTAGTGCGTGTTTATTAATCTTAATATAGGTACTTACCTCACTAAATGACGTGGAGAGGTGGTGATATATAAATACAAATCACTTCATGATTAAACCAATTTAAGTTCTCATTACTGAAGCTAGGAACGAGGAATGCTCCTTCGTTAACTAGTACAGGAATTGTAAAAGGCCTTTTAATTATTTTTTTTTTATTTTGAAAATTGCAACATATCTCAAAATGATTGCTACTGAACTTCCAGTCATTAATAACATATACATATTAATCGAAACTTTGAATTTGTGTAACTGTCTATCCTTGTGAAACTTGCTGAACATTGGAATTTCTATGAACATTTGAACCATTGAAGCACATTTCTCTGATTTACGTCTGCCATATATATATATATATATATATATATATATATATGTGTGTGTGTGTGTGTGTGTGTGTGTGTGTGTGTGTGTGTGTGTGTGTGTGTGTGCGTGTCTGTGTGTGTGTCCGTGTATGTGTGTGTGTGCGTGTGTGTGTGTGTGTATGTGTGTGCGTGAGTGTTTCTGTGTGCTCATATGTGTGTGTGTGTTTATGATATGTAGAGTTGGTTTTGGGGCGTGTGAAACTGCATGCTAGACTTAGAAGGAGTTTGAGTAGAAAACATTCTAATTCAATGCGCCGTGGGTGACCTCAGCAACTAGTGTTTAAGGAAATGAATGTTGTGATGACACAGGTGTTTGTAACTAAGACTTTGAATCTCGGAGACAGCCCGTTAATTCTAATTTTCAATTTTATCTGCTCTTTCTAGTCATTTTTCATGAGTTACTTAAGTATTCCCATTGTCCTGTTATAGGTTATTTAGCTGTGGTTACTGGGTATTTATATTTATTAATAAATATAGATACCGTATTCAATCGCAATTGCGCTGAAGTGTTTCCTTTGCATTGATAGGTGTGCAGGTTTGTGAGCAATCTAAGTGTATGTAGAGGTAACAGATGCAACCATCAGATATTCAATATAGAAAATACTTCGTAGCATTTAAATGATTTCACTTTAAACTTCGAAACATTTATCGAGGACTGGTTATTTACAAGTCTCTCTTTCTCTTGAAGACTGAATTTCAACTTACCATAATATTTAAATGCATCGACTGCGCGCAGCATATTCTCGAATTTAAACGAACTGAATCTGACAACGTTATAACGTAATTCAGACAGCGAAGAAGCAACTGTCGGACATGTAAAACCATATAATCTCTCCTTATTTTTGAGTATCTTTGTATCCTATGTAAATCTTCTCTATTAATATACGAGCGGGTGTCCAAAACTAACCGGAACCGTTCTCTGTGGGACAAGTCCTTTGTAGTCCTGGCTTCGCCGTTAGAAGCCATAGGAGTCTTCGAGTGAAGTCGTTATGCCACGTGGTACGTCTTTATTCTGCAATATGTCTCTCCTATTCGTTGATTTTTTCCGATGGCTGAAACGAAGGAAGAGCGTGCTTCCGAGTAATTCTGTTTTCTGGTGGGAAAAACGGCATCCGAAACAGCTGTCACGCTTCAAACAGCTTTAAGTATGCAGCCATGAGCAAAACGAAACTTTACGAGTAGTTTTTACGTTTAAGGAATAGTCAGTTGTTGCTTGAATAACAACCTCGTTAAGGGCGACCGCCAACCTCCCAGACGAATGAAGACACCACGGAATTTCATGAACTCTCCTTGGAGGAGCGTTGCCGAAAAATTGACAAACTTGCTAATATGACAGGTGTATGCTGGAGCTCCTAAAAATGAATTGTAAGCAAGGGTTGCGAATGGAAAGAGTTGCATTAACATTACTGAATGTGTATCTTGAACTGAAAGAGCACTTGAAAGTCGTTCGGAATTTATTCCCAAAAGATATCACAGCAAACAAAATCTGGTGGTAGTGCTATGACCCTGAAACGAAGCAGCAATGGTGTCAATGGAATTATTCAATGTTACCATTCCTCCAAAATAGCGTGTCAAGTGAAGTCCAGTGACAAGAAAATGCTGATTTGTATAAACGAAACCATGAACGCTCATTATCGGAATATATCCACACTTTCTCTTTTTGCATTATTATCCACCTATCCGTCTGTGTCTCTGTCTGTCAGTACACACACACACACACAGGTATATATATATATATATATATATATATATATATCAAATAATAAGCAACACGGATTTCAAAAGTGATTGCAGTACGCACGTTTCATGCTACTTCAATTTATTTAAGTAATGTGAGCATTACCTTAAATGCAATATGAAGAGCAATCTTCAGCTGCACGAAAAAATGTAGAAAAAAGACATATTACAAATGTGGCAACATATTAAAACCAAGTGGGAGAGAGCAGAGGAAGAATATATAAGTCCATCTTGACATAGCAGGGTCTATCAGGCTAGCCTGATAGACCCTGCTATGTCAAGATGGACTTATATATTCTTCCTCTGCTCTCTCCCACTTGGTTTTAATATGTTGCCACATTTGTAATATGTCTTTTTTCTACATTTTTTCGTGCAGCTGAAGATTGCTCTTCATATTGCATTTAAGGTAATGCTCACATTACTTAAATAAATTGAAGTAGCATGAAACGTGCGTACTGCAATCACTTTTGAAATCCGTGTTGCTTATTATTTGATTTTAATCACCCATCCTTTTGGGATGTGAAATTCGGGTGCCTTCGCATAAGTACCATATTCAAGCCTTGAATCTATATCTAAACCGTCTATATATATATATATATATATATATATATACATACATACATACATATATACATGTATATATATGTGTGTGTGGATGAATGGATGTACGTATATATAGGGAGAGTGGGAGAATAAGAGAAAGAAAAAGAGAGAAATAGACATAGATAAATAGATGGATAGGTGCTAGCGTCATCCAATTCTAGATCGATAAGCATTTTCTTCGCAGTCTCTGTTGCGCAACTGTCCTCTCATTGTTGCTATATAATGTCAAATATCCCCATTTATCTCGGTACATGTATTCTTTCACAAAAACATTGCCTCTTTAAGATATTAATATTCATACAAGCCATCGTTTGATGTAATCTCCGTTAACTTTAGTACATGTCCACGTGTATCTCAAACCTGTCCTCACATAGTTTTCCTTTAAATGGCATGTCATACTTAATTAGTCACAAGGTATAATATTTTGTAATGTAAATTTCATTATTCGCACGTTTGATTTGTAGCTCCCTTGGAGTATCTGCATTATCCTCCACGCATTCTCCTCCAATTAATTTTTAGAATTAAAATTTGCTTCTATATATCGACATGTACTTCATTTTGTCATTCAAACAACCAATGCAGTAAATGGTACATCACTAATCTGATATTCCAGTAAATTATATTTATTAAAACTGGACAGTTCATACAATTGTTCTGCACAGCAGACACGTGTTTTCTTGTTGATATATGTGTGTGTATGTGTGTGTGTTTGTGTGTGTGTGTGTGTGTATGCATATGTGTGTATGTGCGTGTGTATATTACTGATATGTTTTATGTAGTGTCATGCAATGTTTACATGTTATTTTTTCTAAATCAGACGTAATTGTAATACATATTTCCGGCCCCTTTCCTTTTATAATTATTTGCAAGCTTACAATTGATTCATTTAAAACGCATAAAAATTAAATGATCAATTGAATCTATGAATAAACTCAGATATTGATCATAAATAGATCGCTTCAGAAACCGTTAATTAAAAATTAATAAGCTGTCCATCTTATAAAGGAGCCACTCATTCGGAAGGATTTTAATTCGTCTGTTTCCTCTGTAATTATTCTCCTTTCAAATGCGCGTCATTAAATCTAATTAATATTGAATTCTTTGAATAGAAATTCCAAAACTAATGGATAAGTCCAGATAATTTATACATATGTTAATTTTGTATAAACTCTTCTGTCATGTTAAAGCAAATCTATGATATAACGGGCAATGCGTTTCATAACTTATGGATCATATCTTGTTACCCTCTATTTATTATAAACACAATATTTCATCAATTGATTCGCATTAAATATATGTAGCACAAAGCCCTATCTAATGATGTAATAATGCTATACTCTTTGGATTTAAATACCATTGGTACCTCTGATGAATGTGTCATTCTCCCGGCTGAGCTACATTTACATTTTTCTTTGTTACACAAATGTGTCAAATTTCTATTCTCAATAATCGATTTTTTTTCGATCATTATACCACACGTCTAACACAAATATGCTGCCTTATTGCAATTTTTCTTTCAATGATAATTCCTATTCAGCAATCCTTCAACAAGAGAATAACAGAGTTACTTTATCCGGGTATAACTTTACATTCTTCAAACAACTTGCTATGTCATGTGGTATATCCTATTTTTAGCCACTCATCTCACTTTCTTACCTTTTTACATTATTTTTTATTTAAGATAAAATTGTGAATGTACGAATAACTGTTTGATACTTATCCATTTGCACGATGTCCTAGTGTGACACACCCACAAAATCACCTGCCTGCTTCGTGTCTACATTTGTTGATCCAGCGGACACAGGGGTTTCATGTAACACAGTATGAATATTAAACAGATCACTGATGCACTCAACAGTTTCAAAAACATGTATGTGCCTTTGATCAAATCCCAGGCTTGAAATACTTCCAATATATTGTTTTAAAATTATCTCTTAAATATTCTTCTACGTCGCATATTGTCCATCCGAGTTTTTCGAATATTTTGTATATATTCTGAGCTATTAGGCAGTTTAGAAATTCGCTTTTAAGCATATTATAAAGAGTAATGACTTGATAGCTTACCCTTTTTATGCGTTTTAACAAATATGAATGATATACAAATAACATAGTAGATTCCGCAATCTACGGTGAGATTGACACACAGTATATCAATGAAATCCAATTAATTTTAGCATATATAATAAAAGTTGAAATTTTTCGTTACTAATATTGATAATTTCGTGTTCACAAAAATCATAGGAGCATCTTTTAGGAAGCCAATCCATGTTACCAGAATCGCAAACTGTCTGCGCGAGAAACTGCACACACTATAACTGTCCACAATATTCTTCTGTAAAAGAACTGACTATTTATTCATGCCATCAAAATTAAAACTTCGTTTTGAGCATTGGTGAATAATGACTCGGATATGTCACACAGAGCGTCAGGATATATGAAAACAGGCTGCAAGCAGTGAAAAAATGGCTGGGCAAAGTTACATTCCATGTGACTTCTTTGCAATTATACTCCGTGTCCTGAGAAGATGGTCTGTTCTATCACAAGTTCAGGACGTTGATGCATGAGGAACCTCGAAAATAAAAGGAGAAAATATCATGAAGGTCATTGCTACAAACGTGGAAAGGGGATTAAAAATGGATAAACAACACAACTTTGCAGTTACGTAACTTTTATTGTCTTTCTTTTCCTTTTCCGTCGTTATTCATTCTTCCTGTTTTTGAATCAGCCTTCTCGCATTCTATGGTAATTTTTTTCTGGTTGCTTCTCAAGTTCGAGCGTCCTGAATTTCAGATGGATGTGTGCTCAGAGCACGAGGAATACTTGGAGACAGAAGTTACGTTATGGAAACGTGTCTAACAACGTTTCATCACAGCAATAAAGAGAAATAAAGAGATTAGTAGCTCGTAGCTTTATATGGTGCATTAAGTGATATATATATATATATATATATATATATATATATATATATATATATATATATATATATATATATATATATATATATATATGCTCTTCCTGTCAATGACATGGGAAGCATATAGCAATAAAGTAGGACTCAGCTATATATTTGTCCCAGCGATGCTATCGTGTAGAAAGAAAATATTTGTAAAAAGAAAATATGCATGCAGACAGGATCACAGTCTGTCAGACGAAGGCCTTGATGAATACCACTAGGTATGAAAATACGTGTTCGCCTCTATATATTTAATTCTCTATATTGAATACTCAATATTCCATATGTTCAATAAGACATTCAATACTTCATTTCATTTTATCATCTATTTTTATATTATATATCATATATTCCATATTCTATAGCCCAGATT